>NC_136004.1:16136811-16356811 GCF_048128805.1 Centroberyx gerrardi
CTCTCTCTCCCTCTCTCTCTCTCCTCTGCTGTGTAAGGCAGTGCCGTCTCTCCCTGCTCTGATATGGGAATGCCTGCAGCGTTGAGCGAGGGTCACACAGGGGAACGGAGAGGGGGAAGGAGCGGGTTGAAGGCTATATATAGACAGTGGGCCATGGTTAACTACCAAAGACACACCCTGCAGGACTTCTGCTTTACACACACACACACACACACACACACGGCCACATACATAATGCATGTGCATACACAGACATAATGCACAAATGCACCTACACACCCGCTACGGCCCAGGCATGGTGCAATTTCAAAAGTGTGAGTGTGTATTTGTATACTTGGACGTGTGCCTGTGTGTGTGTTTGTGTGTGTGTGTGTGTGTGTGTAGCATATGTAGATCAGTAGATGATCAGAGCTCCAGGACAGACCGGGTTGGGATTAGCACTTCCTCACTGACCTCTGAGTGACACTTATAAACCACAGTTTGGATTCACCCATATCAGTGTTGGGGATTACATAAGTTATCTTTGATTTTCAACCGACCATCCATCAATCATTCATGCATCACCTTCACACTCTGTCCATCTATCCCTCTGTCTTAGGGTTGCTCAAAAGCCTTACAATGACCTTATATGTTTCAGCATTGCTGGGGCTTCTTGGGTAATATCTACAGTCAGTACACACACACACACACACACACACACACACTCAAAGCGCAGGGTGCAGAGGGGGATATTCTGGGCTGGCAGTGCTGGCAGAGCAGGAGATAGAGAAGTGCTTACACTGCACTGAGGGGGTGATGGGGGACATCAAAGGCTTGCTGTATAAATGAATATTAAAATTCAGCAGCAGCACCCCTCCTGTGTGTGATTAACCAAGACTGGGAGAGAAGGAAAAACATGGAGACAGGGAGAGAGGGGGGGGGGGGGGGGAAGTTAGACAGGAAAAGAAAGAGAATGATGGGGAATGGGGAGAGCAGGAAGTAAGAGAGTGAATCTGGGATGATTAATGCTGCTCCACAAAGCTGCTTGTGGAGAGCTGCGTGCAAATTATCATAATCATCGACAACAGTGTAAGTGGCGGAACTGTGAGTCATTTCAACTGTCTTCCTGCTCACATCACACAGCCACGGCCTTCCCGTATGATCTGCGCAACAGCCGTTTGGCACCAGTAACTTCACTGCATAGTCTGATGGAGCTGTTGCAAATGCTATGCTTCTCGCGCCTTAACTGTATTTGGACGATAAATACGGCACAGTTACTGTGATTTCAAGTTGCACTTGATTTTCTTGAGCCAAAGAGGTTCGTTCCAAAATGAGACACCCACCATCTGAAAAAAATAGCAGTGCCTACTCCTACAAATGAATGTTGGAATGAAAGTGAAATAAATGATGGAATATGATTAAAGCTGTATGCTGTTTTCTTACAAAATAGAGACATTGGTGGAGACAGGATGGAACCATTTACATTTTTTAAATAATGACTACTGAATTTCTATTGTTTTTTCCCCAAAATATATAACAATTTTGAAAGAAACCCTTGTTTTCTTCCTTGAAAAACAGGCATATCTATAATGGACACACACACACAAAAGGCATCACATCCATTCACTCGCACACACAGACTCAGAAACAGACTCCCATTACACAGTCTTTTTTAAAGTGACTCTAGTCTAAGCCGGTAGCCGGACCAGACTGAGTGGTTAGGGGATTGCATTGAGGTCAGTTTAGAACATGCTGATCCTCTTGCACTCCAGCGATGAACTCCAGCAGTAGCATGTAGGCTGCATGGCGGCTACACAGGTTTAGCAACAGGAGAACACACAGAAGCAGCAGGGAAAGCCTTAAGATGCTGTCTATCTCCCTGCATGAGTGCAGAAAACAAAATAATGAGAGATAAAAGTAGCAAATGTGTGGTTAAAGATGGAGATGGAGTGTGTGTGTGTCTATGTGTGTATGTGTGTGTGTGCTCATGCATGCAGGTGTGTGCGTATGTGTGTTATTAAACCACTTGAGTGTGAATGTGAAGACAAAGGTCAGTTCATTTTATTGGGCAAGCTTGTAACTGTCCGTCCCAAAGACTCATGATCTGGTCTCTCCAATCTGGGGGGGGGGGGGGGGGGGGGGGAGCAAGAGGGTAAGCGGGAGGTGTAATTGCAGTGGGATAAGAATGAGTGGGAAAGGAGAAAGTGTGGAAGGGGGAGGGGAGAGGAGGAGGAAGACGAGGAGGTTTTTAGCATGCAGAGTGTAATGCGTGACACAAGGGCAGGTGATGGAACGTGAATGTTAAAACAGAGAGAGAGAGAGAGAGAGAGAGAGAGCAGAGAGAATGAGAGGGGGAGGAAGAGAGAGGGGGGTGGTTGAGGAGAAGGTGGAGGTGTTGATGAATGTAGGAAGGGATGGAGTAGTGTTGATGCATCCACCAATCTTCTACCGGGAGGAGAAAACGAGAGGAGCTGGTATCTATCTTTTTTTTTAATCAAAACCCACAATATATGCAATCACGTGAACTATGACTCTAAACACACACACACACACACACACACACACTAGGAATGTGATAGAGAAAAGAGGATATAGATATTAAGAAGAGAGAAAGAGATGGGCCTTTGGGAGCTTGTAGCTTTCCTAGCCAGCCATTTGGCGCTGCACTACCCAATGTAAACATATTTTAAATGTTTTTTAAATGTAGTTTCAAGGAGTGTAGGGTTTCACACACAGCTACAACAGTACGGTGTGTGTGTTTGTGTGTGCGTGAGGAAAAAACAGCAAGCATTAGGCCTTCTTATGTCTCGCCCGGGGCTCTTGTGTAGTCCTCACCCCTGAATCATTTTCCCGTGCAGCGCTGCACCGCTAGCTCGCAGGCAGAGAGGCGCTTTAACATCGGCCCTGCCACCGCCGACAGAGCGTGCGCCGGCCATGCTGATTACCACAGAGACTAGCCCTTCTGCAGCAGAGCTGTGTCTCCTTCATGTGGCCCTGCTCTCCTCTCTTACTCGCTCGTTCTGCCATTTCTCCCTCAACACGCTGGTCTGCTCCCTCTCGCTCTCTCTTTTCATCTCCCTCTCATCTAATCTCATCCCTCTCTCTCTCTCCCTCTTTCTCTCTCTCATTGTCTGACGCTCTGGAAGTTCAAGTAGTTGAAACACAAAGGCTGTGAAAAACTGTCCTTTACACGAGTGGGTTTGAATATGCACACACACACACACACACACATGCACACACACACACACACACACACACACACACACACACACGTACACATGGACACACAAACACACAGTATGGTGATAAATTGGGCTGAGGTGAAATATCATGGATGGATAGATGGATGGATAGATGGATGGATGGATGGATGGATGGATGGAGGTATATGCTGACAGGTATGCTGTGATGTAAAGTATGTTGTGATGTAAGGAGTCAGACCTTACACCTGTGTCACAAACCCTCAGCTGTACACGTGCTAACATGTATTGATTGGTGAACTACACGCTGCTCTGCATGTCATAGCACCTATAGGGCCTTACACACACACACACACACACACACACACACACACACAGATGGATATTAAGGAGAGAGAAAGGGGAGAGGGGTTTTGGGGAGCTTGTAGCTTTCCTAACCTTCCATTCAGGGGTGTCCGCGCATGCACACACACACAAACACACGCACACACACACACACACACACACACACACACACATCTGCAGTTCCAGGAGTGATGGCAGGTGCTGTCTGTAGGGCCTCTTCTGCTTCAGGGGGTCGATGCACAGATGTGAAAACGCTCTGAGTCAGGGTGTTGAGCCCCACAGCTTACACACATGTCATTTCATCACACAAAAGGCTGAGTTTTATTTTCTACTTCAGTATGTCCCCTTCGACTGTACAGCTGCCCCTCTTTCTGCAGATGCTGACAGTGAAACAGAGGGATGATAAAACAGGCCATCTCATGAGAAACCCCCCCCCCCCCCCCCCTCTCTCTCTCTCTCTCTGTATGCACTGGAAGTTGTCCCTCTTTCCAGAGCTTTTCATTAATTTAACAGAGTGGAGCTTAAAGGCGAGCAGATCTTATTTAAGGTAGAGAGAGGTCATTAATGAGAGAGCTCTCTGCTGCTCCATCTACTGGGAGCGCCTCGGATGACCTGAACTATAAACACACACACACACACACTCTCTCTCTCTCTCTCTCTCTCTCTCTCTCTCTCTCTCTCTTTCTCTCCCTCTCCTTTTCTCCCTCTATCATCTCTCGTTCACACACACACATACACAGAAAGAGACAGAGAAACTCACTCAGTCTCCACATTGATTGTATTTGCCCAAGGAAGTGAGTTTGCACCGGAGAGAGTGTTGATGCATCTCCAGTTCTCGACCAACACTAATGTTCTCTCTCGATGCCATTACCATTAGAGCTGTAAGTGGCTGGTATTGAGCCATGGGGCCGGAAGTGAAATATGACTCTATCTGTCTCTGCCATTACTGCTACAGACAGGCAGCGGCACAGACACAGTCAGGCCTTAGATCTATAGAAGCAATATGATCCATACACTTTCATCACATCTGCACCTGCACAAATTCATACATTAATACGCCTATCCGCTCAGGCACATGCACACACACACACTGTATGTAATGTTATTAATCACAAATTCCTATATGTATTCCACTGTGGACCTATTGAGTGGCTGAGTCAGTTGCATAACAGCAACTTAGTCACCAGCAGCAGCTGGCAGAGCCCAGTGGAGAGTGAGGCAGAGTGGGAGACGAGTGGGAGACCGCTGGGTGATGTTGCTGCCCACACAGTAGGAGGGCAGAGTGGGCGCCTGGGATGCCTCCAGAGTATCATAAATAGTTAATGCAGGAGTTTTGCCTGATGCCTTGAAATCGCGCCATGCCTGTGCCATATTGTTAACCTCCCACTGTGCAATTAATCACAATGAGCTGCGGGAGGCGGCTGTTAACGAACGGCAGGCTCGGCAGGGGAAACGGACTGCTGTGCTCAGGGTTAGGGGACATGCAAATGAACAGTGCCGCGCGCTATATGGCTGGCATTTCACTGATGTGCGCCTGTTACCGAGGATGTGTGAGGCAGCGGTCACCACGCCGCCATAGAGACAGCAGGCCACTTTCTGTCAGCGGCATTATGGGATTATTGTAGAGTCGCTGCTTCCGACCTAATGCGGTTCTCAAACCTTTTCATTTGAAAGAGCCTCAAATAGGCTACATACACATAGATCCCTATTTGATAATATTCTGTCCTAAGGCACGCGATCTGAGGAGAACTGCTGTTAGACATGCCTTCATACAGAATTACATAACTGTCTATAATGTAGGTGGGGACTAAACGGTGGGACAACGGAACCTATAAAAAATTGTCATCCTTGTCATACATTCTCTCATTGTGCTAACCTCTGGTGAGTGAAATAATAGTGAAATTAAACTATAGTTCATTTGGCTGAGGACCCCCAGAACCCCCCTTACGGACCCTCGGTAGGTCCCCGGACCCCACTTTGGGCACCACTGCATTACCCCGCTGTTCTGATCCTAAAAGTTTAATGATGGGGCAACTTGTGCACCTGCATTCCTGTCTTATCATATAGGCCTATACTGAGTCTTTTCTATCAGATATAATGTTTTCAGAAGGAATTAAGAGAAGTAAGGTAACGCTTCAGTATTTGCTCTTTTTTGTAAAGTGTGATGGAGAGAGCTTTGGCAACATGAGGACAGCGGCATCACATCAAGGCCCCCAAAGGATCTCCATTCAATCATACATCTCAGATAGACCTGATCCATGCATCCATGACATGTGAGGATTATAAGGCATCATGTAATGCATACTAGATAGATTTAGATGATTACATCCAGGTCATTACGGTGTTATGCCCGGTATAGTTTCCATCTCGGGGAAGTTCATTCCCAGTGAAGCAGCCGCAGCAGCTGATATGAATACCAAAAGGGGGAAACGAAAACTCAGTCAGCCTGCGGGATAATAATCACACTTACCCCATTGTTGTGGTCGAAATGAAAAGCGACACCTGACCACTGATCCTTTACACTGTTGGCGTCGGGTAATACAAAAAATGAATCTCTCGGATTGGCTGCTGCGTATGAAGGTCTTCTCCTCTACACGACAGCCTCCCCGGTTTCACCGTCGGTGCGTCTGCAGGAATTTGATGGCAACTGCTCCATTCCCTCTGCTGTCACCGGATGAAATCACACGTACATTTCATTCCGCACATGGCATGGAAATCGTTCGTCTTGTTCTTCTTCTCCTTCAAAGAGGCGAAGTGTCCTGTGTCTGTGTGCGTGTGTGTGTGTGTGTGTGTGTGTGTGTGTGTGTGTGTGTGTGTGTTGCGCGTTGGGTGATGGAGCAGCGCTGAGGGAGATCCAGTATAGAGTCCTATGGAGATCCGGCTGGCACCCTGCTATTGTCGTGTGAATTACAGATCCTCGCTGGAAGGGTGGAGAAGCCCTGCTGTCTGACTGGAAAAGACAACCCTCATTTAGCCCGCAGATAACGCACAGAACATCACACTGTCCACCCGCGTCTCTCTCTCTCTCTCTCTCTCTCTCCCTCTCTCTCTCTCATTACCATAGGCTCACAGGCTACACCCCCTCTCTCTCTCTCTCTCGCCCAGACTACAGCTATTTCATCCTTGGTGTCCAGTAATGCTACAGAACACTGTTGATTTCTGACTATAGTCGGAGCTCTCTTATCCTATATGTAACATCACTTTCGGGGCTTTTTAATAATTAATATAACAAATTATTGCTTTCATTATCAACGCTGTTATGTGGGGTCATTTTGCATAGATAAAGATAACCTACAGTTTTCATATTGAATATTGATTCAAGCCTATACACACAGACTCCCTGTGTGCCCCAGAGGGTTTTTTAAAAATCCCCCCGCTCCCCCCCCCCCCCCACATCTGGCTGATACATCCGGTTCTCTCCTACTCAGATCAGTCAGTATCGAACTGCCTACGTCACGACACCGTCCTCCGCAGTGACGTCACCCGGCGCTCAAGGGACTGATGTCATTTGATGCTTTGTTGCTTTTTTTTACAAAATAAAAAAGCTTATTAGAAAGTAAAAAGAAAAAAAAGAGTTAAAAGAAAATTGTATTTCTCTGCTCTAACCTTTCATTTGCCTACTTTAATTTCAAACTTTGAATTCTACCAACAACCCGATCCTAGGTTTGTTCTGTTCTGTCCACTGAAGAAGTCAGTTCTTTGCCTATTATAACCCAAGATATTACAGCTAATTCAGGAAACAGAGATCCATCCTAGATTTGGGCAATTGTCTTTCAATTAAGTGCCTTTTAAATTGTTTAAATTGGCAACCTTCGAGCTGTAGGACAATTTCAATCCCCATTTTGCTTTTGATTTAAGTGACTGAATTACACAAGATCCTTTTCTGACTTTTATAATAAGCCTATGAGATTTATGAGAACTCAAAAAGATTGTTATTGTACATCTCAGCCTTTCTCAAATCCATCTTCCTCAATGTATGAGGTCATTGTTAATCTATGTGAGTTTTTTTTTTTCTTGAAATAAAATCAAGTCAGCAAAAAGTGGAAAATGGCCAACATCTAATTCTGAACTTTGTGGATGTGAGGGAATAATCTTTATTCCCTCACATCCACAAAGTTCAAAATTGCTGACTTGAATGTAAATAGCCAGTAACATATTATAAATAACATATTCATAAATATTTGACTGTCCGAGGCCATTGGAATGGCATATAGAAATTCTTAAAGTGAGTGTTTGTGGGTATTCCCTCACACCCACAAACACTCACTTTAAGAATTTCTATATGCCATTCCAATGGCCTCGGACAGTCAAATATTTATGAACATGAACAACCTGACACTGGAAACCAGAGAAACTTAAGACTCAAACATGTCATCAGGTATAAAGTCTGGAGATGTGCCATAGAGAATAAAAGAATAAATCCTAAAAGAGGTGGAGTCACAGGGATGGTTATGGGGGGTTTCTGGTAATAAACTTACATTTTCTGGTTTAAAACTCACAAAACTAGCCTATAAAGCTCAATACAAAAGTTGAATACAAATTCAGCCTCCCATTCAGTGTGTACGGAGCAACACCGGATGACATTACAGAAATTAGTGCTAGTATTTTGTTTTCTGGTCCTCAGTTGAGTGGCTCAGGGTGAGAGTTGCTCCTGTTCACAAATATGAACTGTCTGTTCAATATTAACTGTCTGTTCAGCTCTAAATTGAGTGGCGTCCCCTTTAAATCGATTCATGCATTACGTCATGGCATCAATGCGGAAGTTGTTACGTTAGGAGATTAGCACCATCACAGTTTTGTTTACATGTGACATGCGATTTGGTAAGTTGTGTAGCGTATGATTTCAGTATATAAGTAAACATTTTATCTCATCTACACGGGAACGCAATGTGAATCTACATAGAATAGGCCTTTAATGCCGTTAATACCGTTTCTGACGACTGAATTAGCTTGCTAACCGTTGCTCAACGTTAGCTAGCTAGCTACACTGCACGCTCACCAATAAGTTTCGGTTTCCTCGGTAGTCACTCGGCATTATCGTTAATGTTGGTTGATGATATCATTAATGGTGAGTGCCACATTTTTCCATCAGTACCGACTCCCCTAATTGTGATGTCACTCTGTTTTTTTCACGAACAGCGAAGTTGATGCTGGTCCTCCGTGAAGAACCGCAGCATGTTCTCCCGCAGCGCTCCGCCGAGGGGGCGTCCGCCCTACAGGGGTCACAGTAACGGCCTCCACCCGGGACCCCCGGTGCCTCATCATCAGCACCACCAGAGACTGGTTGATGCGCGACTCAATGTCAACAACAGGTAACTGAAGAAACTGGTTTACACTGTTGTTGTGCTGGTCGTCAACAACATCACAAAAGCAATATAATATCAATCTCAAATGGAAAACTCACAATAATGGTCAGTTGTTAGGACCTTCCTGTCCTTACAGGTACAGTAACGTTGTATATGTGTGTCTAGCTTCCATGTTCGCCCAAAGCCAGCTGGCCTAGAGAGGATGCCTCAGTATGAGTGGAGGCCCACAACACCGACCTCTCCTGCCCTGGGCCCTCCCCCGGCAACTATGGCCAATGGACGGAAGTAGGACATTTTCTATACATTCCTTATTGAATAATCTCTGTCTCATTCTCTTCTGTCCTTCTTTATACCCAGTGTCCCTTTTTATGAACACGTGCCTATGCATTTTCTCATCTTTGTGTTTCCTCCAGGAGGCAGAATGACGACCGCAGTCCCCATGCCTTTAAGCGCCAGCGCCTTGACTCCCCTCTCCTCCAACAGAGAGGCAGTCCTCTCATTCAGACCCCTCCTCCCCTGCACCGTCCTGACCAAGAGGTGGCGGGGACGTCTAGGATGGCCCACTCTAGTGTTGATCGCTCCCATCCCAGCCCCCTGTCCCAGCCCTATCCCCAGGTACCTGCTGTCCCAGGAGGCACCAACATGCTGCAGGCCTACGCCAAGGACAAGGTATATTGAGATGGACATAACCTTCAGTTGACATATACGTGTATGCAGGCATGCTTGGGTTAGTGTGATCACTGCATGTGTTTGTGCCCTCAGTTGAGCGGTCAGATGGTGGAGCTGTTCGACGCGTGCCAACAGCAAGCTTCTGATTTGGCCAGGAAGGAGACGTGCAGGACTCGGCTGCAGAGAGACATACAGAATATCTTTCCAGGTATGTGAGGTACGCACAGTCATGCTCCGCTCTGGCTTCCCCCAGTGATCCATCTTCACGAATTGTCCTTCTCACAGTGGCACGGCTTTACTTGACTGGGTCTTCCATGAATGGATTGGGCTGCAGGACCAGTGATGCTGATCTGTGTCTGGTCGTTGTGGGATCCGTGAGTATTTCTGAATCTGTCCCTATCGTCCAAAGCTGTGTCAGACTGTAGCCAACACACACACACACACACACACTCTTCTTTTTTTCTCTTTCAGGTGGATCACCAACCTGATCCTATTTATGTACTCTCTCTTCTCCAAAGGTTGTTCAACTCACTGTGTGAGTATTAACAAACCATTTTTACAAAGGTCAATTCATTTTGAATAATTGAGTTATGTACCCTTCATTTTCTACTTTTTTGAACATGGTTGGAAAAAATGATTATTTAGCCTCGTCTGATTGTCACCAACAAGTGCCACTGGGCAAAGTAAGCAAAGTAGTTATTGGAATCCAGTGTGGGTTTCTGTGCAGTAGGACTTTTGCTTGGGAAAGTTCATGTGATGTCCATGTTTATGTCCAGATCTTATGTTCAGCCCAGACTCCACTAGGGGGAGCCATTTACTCAGTGGAAGATTCAGGCTGACAGATTAGGAAAGTGAAACAACTACCATGCATTCCGTGACATTTGTTTTGATTCACAGCGTATCTAGAGAGGAGTCAGCTGATCAGAGCCAAGGTCCCTATCCTCAGATTCAGGGAGAAAGGCAGGTAGGAAGAAAACATTCTGTGTTATTTTAAGCCTGTTATTTTGACGAGCCACTGTGCTCGAAACATCACAACTACTTTGGTGCATTAACAGTAATTGAAGGTAGCCTTCCACTTTGCAGACTGATCTTCGCATTTATGGGAAGAAAACATGAGTCACTGCAGCCAGTGTTTACAGTGTCATCAGTTAGAGATGATGGCTAATGTACCTCTCTCTTTCTGCCCCCCTCCTTTAGTGGTTTGGAGTTTGATCTGAATATCAACAACACAGTGGGCATCAGAAACACTTTCCTTCTTAGGAGTTATGCCTATGGTGGGTGAGACCACAGCTACTTCCATTACTACTTCCCACACTTTGATTTCAGTGGGAATGACTTTTCTAGACTCCTCTATCAATTCTCCCTCTGTAAGAAGAGCCAAGTTCACTCTGTACATTTGTACAAACCACATACACTGGAATCGTTCCCTCAAAGGAAGATTGCTAAGTTACTGTGTTTTTGCTTGTGTTTATGCTTGTTTCAGCTGATCTCAGGGTAAGGCCCATCATCCTTGTCGTCAAGAAATGGGCAGGCCACCATCACATCAATGACGCCAGCAAGGGGACATTAAGCAGCTACACACTGGTGCTCATGGTGCTGCACTACCTCCAGAGTCAGTACAGTCACACAGATGCTCAGACACCTCCAGCAAATCCTTTTTTTCATTCTCATATATAAGTTTGACTTAAGATGAATCAATCTTTTGTGTGTTCTTGTTTTCCAGCTCTTAAGGAACCTGTCCTTCCCTCTCTTCAGAAGGATTATCCAGTAAGCGTCCTCACTGTTGCTACAACATAACATAACCTCATTTCCATTAACAATTTAGGCATTTAGCAGACCTTCCTATCCAGGGCACATACTACATACAATAAGTGTGACTGGAGAATAAGTTTATATTTGTGTATCGCCAACATCGCAAGCACAAAATACAGGCAAGGGACAAAATGACAGGAACTATTTCTGTGTCACCGAAACTATTGCATGCATCAAAAAATCAACTAGCCTGTTATGAAAAGGTGCTACGGACTAAAGTTTAGATGCAATTTTTTTTATTTCAACCCTCCGTTTTGACATGATGGCCACATTTCAAATGACTGTAAACCATTTAACACATTTCCAGGCAAATATTCAAATTAAGTCTGAATTCTATACAGAGCCATATATTATTCGTAATTTAGAAAGAAGACAAAGGTCCCTGTGCGCCCAGTTGAGAACTAGCACCCTGCCTCTGGCGATTGAGGTTGGTCGATTCAAAGGTGTACCTGAAGAACGTTTATGTACTCTGTGCGACTTTATATAGTGATCTGAGGAATTCTTTATTTAAAAAAATGCAAGAGAAAAATCCTGATTTGCTCTGCTCTTGTGAAGGTCATATGTTAAAATGGCTTTTCAAAGAAGAGGTTTTTACTTAGTCTTCTTTTCCACGCTCTCTTTAGAAATTTTGCCAGGGTATTTTGTACCCCTGGGTTTTTGTAAATATTATAATCCTGTGGATACAGAATCTGTTTGTTGATTGTTTGTGTCGCCATGTTGGATGTGTGTATGTGATGTACTGTGTGTACGCTGTGCTATTGTAGTGTCTTGTAAGCCCATGAGGGCTGGGCACCTAATGGTGCATGACACTTTAATAAATTAATATCATCAAATCATCCAGGCAGCAATTTCACCCAGCTCAGACTCTTTGTCCTACATGTTGTTTATCAGGAGTGTTTCAATCCTTCGATGGAAATTGACATGGTTCCAGAGGGGCCCAGACACATCCCCCCCTACATCTCTCCAAACCAGTCCTCCCTGGGAGATCTGCTGCTGGGCTTTCTCAAGTACTATGCCACAGTCTTCAGGTAATTCCTAAGGATGTGACATTGTGAGTCTGGTGCTATGCTTCTGCAGCCGTTAGGTGCACTCTTTTTTTTTTCTTGCTCCCATTTCACATCTCTCTCTCCTCTCACCTACTTCTTCTCCCTCACCCTTGCTTTCCAGTCTCCCCTCTCTCCCCTTCCTCCTCTATCCTGCATCCTTGTCTCTGGTTTCATGTTGCTGGCTGAGGGGCAGTGGCAGGTGGGACCTTTGGCCTTAGGCAGCACTATCATGTCATGCTATGATGCCTGGTGTTTATGTATGTTACCATGCCACAGCATGTCTTGGGGTGGCCACAGGGGGAGAATTAAAACACACACTGTACATACATGCTTTAATTCTACTCGTTTGATGTAAGTACTGTACAGTGTAAAACACTGAAAAAGGTCACATATGTTAGGGAAAATGAACCCAAAGTTTTTTGTTGGATCGGAAAATAATCACTGTTATGCATTTAAAAGCATTGTAGCAATTTCCATAGAGGCTGGCTGTTTGAGAGCGAAGCCTGCAGCGCCCCAAGCTCACTTTCCCCCTCCAATGGGAGGAAGGCAAAGTAAATCTTAGACAGAATTTTATTAAACTGAAAAGTGTCCTGAATTGACACAGTTGAAAGGAAAAAGTGAGCATGTTCAAAGTTAGGAGAGTAAAAGGAGGATTATTTTTCTAGCTAAAAAACCTCCTTAATTATTAGTCTTCATTTTCAGTTTAATTTACATCAAATAATTCCCTTGCTGTTGTTTTTTTCCTCATCATGCAGGTGGGATAGGCAGGTGATCTCTATACGGGAGGCCAGAGCTCTGCCCAAGACCGGCTCTCGAGAGTGGAGAAGCAAATACATCTGTGTGGAGGGTAACTATTACAGTGGACATAACATACACTGCCACCACCATAAATATTAGTTTACAATCACTGGAACAACAGTGTTACAGAGGTCCACAGTAATGCTGCATGTCCAGTGAGTGACGGTGATTCCTTGTGTTTCAGAGCCATTTGAAAGAAATAACGTGGCCAGGGCGGTCCATGAGAAGGCCAAGTTTAACGCCATCAAAGCTCAGTTTGCTGAGGTACGTTACTCCATCGGGACAGCTGTGCTACCTTTACATTTCTCCCTCCCTGCATGCCACTTTGACCCAGTTGTGGGTTGTTCATAATCCTCCTGCTTCTCATGTCTCTCTTTCTGTGCAGTCATGTGGGATACTCCAGCGGAGGAAGGACCTGAACTCGATCCTCCCCGTCAGAGCCACCATTAATAAGGAGTCGTCCAGGAGATAAGGGATTCCTCTAATTAGAGGAGCTGACTGGAGCCTTCTACCTCAAGACAGGCCTGTCCCCAGAGATGATGAGAGACGTTGGGGTGCTGAGGGAGAAGACCCGCCTCCTCCCTGCCACACAGGCAGGGAGGAGGGGACTCTGGGACTGGGACTCTGGGACTCTGACTTACTGCTCTCTCCCTATCGGGCGGTTTGAGTATCGGTCACATCGGTCCTGCGGCAGAGCCTGCTGAAAATGTTACTCTCATGGACAAAGGTTTCTGCCACATTTGCCAAATTTATGCCATTGATAATATTAAAGTAACAGAGAGCGGAGGGGGAAAAAAAGAAAAGATTCATGGGGCGACACCAGAGAGCTATGAAATAAAATCATATTGCTGTTAAACTGGTGATGAGTGACGCTGCACTGTGGCAGGATGGTAATGGTCAGTGGTGTTGGAGTTGGTTGTAGGCTGCCAGACGGCCCTCGCTCCCAGCACGCGCAGCATTACTGCCAGGAGGCATCTTGAATATAACTATCAGAAGACACAAAGTGATGCCTGCTAATATCTGAAGCTAGGTCAGACTAAAGCAACTGCATTAAGGTTTGACAGACCGGTCAAAGGTTAGTAGATTAGTAGTCAGTCTCAGCCAAGGTTATGCCCTCTGATCTTCAACCTGGGTAAAGTCAGATTTGGTTGAATCCACATCGCCAGAGCCATACTGTACAGACTCATTTTGAAGATACCATGCTGTTGCTGCCACAACTTCTTCATTTCTTTTTTCTTTTTTGTTCTGGTATCTTTTTCTGTCCTCAATCTGTCTCTGTATCAACTTATTACATGATTTATATGAGTCATTGACCAGTTATCATAATTTAAAGGCAGCTTTTTCTATGTTTTTAGGTAAATACTGAAGCAATTGTAGATTTAAACACTATAGAGACACTTTTTTTTGCAGCTGTTTTAAAGGCCTACTCCAGTAACAACATCATTCCTTTTCAAGGTTTTAAGCTCCTCTGAAAACTGATCATCTCAACAAGTGGTGTTTGACTATCCTTGCTAGTCAGCGTCCCAATCTAAATGACATTCAGGTAGTTACTAGAGGAGTGTCAAGAGGCCGGACTCTCTGGATATTAATACCATTATCAATGCTCCTGCTGTGTTGTATTATTTTCCCTCAACTGGTGTCAAGCCTGTGCTGTGTCTGTTTCTGTGTCGCGAAGTCCAGCCTCAACCTGGTTAATTTGTGACATAAATTAATGAGTCAGTCGCTTTTGATCAATTCACTAACTACATAAATCAGTGCAAGAATTTACACATAGATGGGTGTGGTTTCCTTTTTTTGTGACTGTTTGGTTTATATTGTTCCTTGGCTCTTTTTGTACATTTTGTACCATACTGTCTTTTAAATGTTTATTTAAAGGATTACATTTCTGAAGATGTACGTATGATGATGTTTTCTTTTTTTGTTATATTCTCAGTCTCTATGTGAAGACCACTGCATAGTGAGATTGGGTGGCATCCAGTTTTAAGGTAATTTCCAAGGGGTCACAGGACAAAAATGGTAAAAATAAAATAAAAATGGTTCATCCTGGATATTCTGATAAATTTAGAGTCACGGATGTTATTCACACTCATCAGCCACTGAGTAACTGTGCTCAGCCTGGTAACAGCTATTAACCAAAAATACCATCAAATTTGATCGGTCTAATCCATCCAATTTCGCCAGATTTTTGGAAATTGTCAAATATAATATGGGTGTCATTTCACTTCTTCCAGCTAATGCACTCTTTCCCCTTTTACTAAGCTCAGATGTCATTCAAAATGTCTAGGTGTTTGTGATTCATCGGCCATGAAAAAGATTATGAAAAAAAGGATGATTCCTGGATATCCAGACCCTCTGCAAGCTCTCTGCAGCCCCTCTGGCAGCTTGTGGGCTGATATTTTCGTTCTGTGGTTTTGACGCCTTATTACACCTAGTTTTATGACTTCTGCATAGTGTCAGCAGTGATAGGAGGGTTTGGTGTCAGACATACCTCAAGAAAGATAGACATTGTGTGAGTGTGTGTATCCCCCCATCTGTCCCTGTTTAGTGTTGCCACCGGGAGCAGGGGGTACTGTTTCAGGACATGACCTATATTTAACTTAGCAAAGGGGGAATTCTGATCTTAAAGTCACATTGCCCCATTCAGCTGCTAGCCACTGGCTCAGTACTAGAGCTGTAGGCTTGGGATTTGCTTAGATCTATAAGAGTCTTCTTGTGATCTGTCGAAAATCGAACTTCTTTTCAGGGTTTGTTGTTAATGCGCTCAACTCAAGAGGTAGTGAGAACTATGCTCTGTCACACGCCTCACACCCCCTCACTGCCTTGTTCCTCTCTATCTCTACCTCTCTTTTTCACTCCCCACTCAGTCTATTTCCGTCCCTCGCTGAGTCAGACGGACAGCTCCCAACTTGGAATGGCACATACAGGCACACCATCTCCTCCGAGTTCAGAGTGGCTGAAAAAACCAGGAGGACATTAAAAAAACACAGAAAAAAACATTGGGAACAGCAACAGGAGAGTTACAGGATTTCACTAAGATGGAGGAATGTGAGAGTCTGGACTCGGAGATGACAGAGTTACAGGAGTGTCAGAGTGAAGCTTCTGAGGCCATCGGCCAGGACGATGAAGACGAGGTGGAGGAACTGCGAAACAGGTGCTTCATCTGCTCTCTAACTAATACACTTGTCTGGAACTTACAAGCTGAATAACCTCGATCATGGCTCACTTTATCATTGTGTAAAGGGGTGTATTATCCGCTTGGAGGTCTTATACTGGGGCCACTGAACTGTGTTGGCCTGTTTGTGTTTGACTGAAGCCTGTGAGTCGGTCCAGAACTGTGGATCATGGGCAAGGCCAAGGAATTGGAGTCTGTGAGAAATCATTAATTTCTGGGCTCCTTAGCTCAGATACATTTTGACAAATTGCTTCAAACAGAGACAAGAGAAGATGTGTCTCATCAATCTCTGGAGAGCAGAGACTGAACGGGTGTTACACCAAGCAGCACTCCATTGATCTTATTTAATACAGGCAATGATCATCTGCTGTCCTTGTTCTCTCAAAACCCAAATATACATGTGTAGGAGACAAATGAAAGAAACCATCAGCTAATGTGTTCAAACAAGGAATTATTGTCAGTGTTGCACTAAAGGCAGCTCTATTTAATATTATGCACCATTCCCTATTTTACATCTTATTTTAGCATGTTTCATAACGCATGCTCTATCCATGCCATGACATAAATAGTAGAAGATATTCATACGTGTGGATATGTATCTGAGAGGGCCAGTCTTCTCTTCTCTAATATTACATGCGCGGCGTTTGGGGACGTCACCCTGCCTTAACCCTGCTGGGGCCAAAGCTGTATTCATAACAGGAGGGCGAGCTCAGAGCACATTAGACCATTACTTTTCAGCTCGTCCCTCACGTTGGCAGACACCGGCACATTCACTAATGCTGCGAGATATACACTTCTCAAGTAATCATCCTGAGAAAAGTTGACCTGAAGCTATCATGTGTTTTCATGTTGAGAAATCAGCCTGCTAACTTGCCAGCTCAGTGATGCAAAAGGTGAATAGCAATTTCAATGCTGACACATGCTGTGTTATGTTTTTATTTGATTAACTGGTTTGTTCTCTGCTTGAATTTCCACGAGCTGAGCCAAAAGAATCTCCTCTTGCAGTTTGACAGTTAGTCATGCCCTTTCACTTCATGTGAACGACAAAAACGGCCTCTACTCCTTCCTCTAACTCTGTTCATTCCTCTGTCCTCCAGCCTGCGAGAGGTAGTCCAGGACCAGTCTGTGAAGCCCAAACTGCAGTGCCTGATGGTGGATCCATCCTTCTCCATGGTAACTGTCCAGAGTGAGGACAGTGGTATTGTTTGGGAGACGGCCTCTAGCCGCTGCTCCACCCCCTGGGCTTCTGAGACCAGCTCCATCTCTGAAGCCTACAGCATGGAGGGCTCCGGAGCCCAGGGCAAGATCACCATCGTGTTTGATGAGGAGAAGATAATCCGCAGGAGGACGAGATCTGGAGGAAGGATCAGCAGGCTGGGGGACAGGCTGAGCAGACCCGGTAGCTCAAGATCCAGTTCAGCACTGGGGGTGGAGAGACCTGAGATGGCGGAGGTCTCTGTTCCCAATGTTAAACAGGAGAAAACAGAAACAGGGCCGGACTTGGAGGAAATCAAAGACAAAGATCAGCAGCTGTTCAGTTTGATTTCAGAGGGTTATGAGATTCTCAACATCAGAGTCCCATCCAAACTGCCCACTGTGGACGAGGAGGAGAGCACAGAGCTGGAGGACAACTTGTCTTATCTAAACCAGACTCCCAGGATCAGGTCTAAAAACCACCACGGCTCGGCACAGCGACAGAATGATGGCCTACCAGGGGAGGTGGAGGTGGAAATACTGGAGAACCAAGAGGTATTTATTGATTTATTTGAATGATTTGCATGATTATTATGAGGTTTTTAACACTAGTTTTGAACTAATTGTAGAGATATGACCTGATCTGTCACTCACATGAAAATAAGATGTTCAAATGCCCTTGTATGTAGGTTCAACATTACAAAGTCCTGGATTCACTCACTGGTTGCATTCTCTCCACAGGCCTTGAAGCAAGACTCTTCTCAGCCCTTAGCAAACACAGAGGTCGGACACACACACACTCAGAAAGACAGCGCCAGTGACATGGACTACTTTGAGAAGTTTACCCTGCTGGATGAGGTGGTTCCTGGGGAGCAAGCTCCAGAGCCGCAGGAGGAGGTGGAACAGCCTGCGGCAAAGTCCCAAGCAGAGGAGCAAAAGCCTGTGAAGGAGACAGCTACAGACAGCCCCTCTGCGTCAGAAGACTCGTTTGTCTTTGTCACAGATGTGGAGATAGCTGGGGAGCACCTGGATGAGGTTTTCTATGGAAATGGGGTTCACGGGGCCCCTGCTCATGCGCTGCAGCGGAGAGAAGATGAGGAGCTGGAGTTGGGAGGGGGGAAGAGAATGAGAAGAGAGAGTCAGAGATCTCTGAAGGAGAGTGGTTCGGTGTTGTTTACTAGTGAAGAGACCACCCTCACCCCCATCTTTCTGTCCCCTGGGCCCCCTAAGATCATTGACCCCATCCTGCTGGAGGAACCCACTGCCATGTCCTTCATGTACTCGGACCTATACGAGGACGCTATGGGGGAGAGGAGGAAGAGCGACGAGGAATACTCTGAGGCAGAGAGCGTGGCGCCCGAGAGATTGTTTAAGAGACGTTTGTCAGATTCAGAGGAGGCGGACGGATACCTGGAGATGTTCATTCTGAAAGATGAAACACCCACAGTGGAGGTTCAACCAGATTCACAG
Source organism: Centroberyx gerrardi (assembly GCF_048128805.1). Taxonomy (NCBI): domain Eukaryota; kingdom Metazoa; phylum Chordata; class Actinopteri; order Beryciformes; family Berycidae; genus Centroberyx; species Centroberyx gerrardi. Next base: position 16,155,803 of record NC_136004.1, read on the forward strand.
GAGGATAAGAGGGTGGGCAGGATGATGTGGTCACAGAGCAAGTTTGAATTGACGGGATGTCTTACAAGAGTGGTCGAAGAAGAGGAAGGGGAGGGAGCAAAGAAGAAGGAACCAAAGACACAGGAGGTCAGTGCAGCAGAGATGAGCGGACATGTACAATCAGCAAAGTTTGAGGAGAAAGAGGAAATTATAGAAACTGAAAAGATGGAGGACCAGGAATTGAAACAGGAGATAAAGACAGACCAGACTGAGCCAGTCACTGTACCTGAAACACAACAGGTGGACACTAAAATAGAAAAGACAGAGGAGAGGAAGGAGCATCAGAGAGAAGAGCCTGCTGAGAAAATGAGTGAGCCTGACATTACTGAATTACAACAGACATCTCAGACACAAAAAGTAATGGAAAAAACAGCCAAAGTGGTTGTGAAGGCTACAGAGGAGACGCCAGCGGAAGTGAAAGCACCTGTAAGTAGTGAGGTGCCTCAGATGGTCGTTAAACCTGCAGCACAAACAGATATAGAAGTTGAAGCACAGGTTCCTGCTAAAATAGGAGGAACAGAAAACACAGAGAAGAGTTTGTCTGAGGAGGCAGCTCTTGACACCAAGATTGTGGCCGCTGATCAGAAGGTAGAGAAGGTAAATGAGATGATCGTGGCCGAAGCAGAGGCTCCAGCTAAAGTCAAAGAGCCTGAAATTGTAAGAGAGGAAACGGTTGCCTGTGCTGAACCCTCAGTTGAAGCTGAAATATCAACCGAAGTACCGGTGGGTGGGAAAACAGAAGCAGTTGTGCCTGAAAAAGCGGCACCTGTTATCACCGATAGTGAGCCTACAGTACAAGCAGTAGTAGAAGTAACAGAAAAAGCAGTGGGTGAAGCAAAGATTCAAACCCAAGTGCAGATTGCTCTTCAGGAGGTAACTAGTGCTGAGACACCAGAGGTTCAAATGTTGGTCCCAGAGGAACAAAAAGAAGCTGTGGGCGCTGATCAGGAATCAGAGGTTAAAACTGAGACTTCACCCAAAGTAATAGAACCTCTGATGCCAGAGGAAGTCAAGCCAGATGCAGATGAAAAACATCTTGAAGTCCCTGAACCTGATCAGAGTCAACAAGAGGAGTCAGTAACTGGTAAAGAATGGGACAAAATTGAACTGACAGCTGAAATCAAAGCTAAAACATCTGTAGACGACACTGAGGCTGTTGTTCCAGAGACTGTAAATGATGGTGATGAGTTAATCCTCCTAGTTCCCAAGGGGCAAGCAGTAGAGATGGACATAGAGATAAGTCAGTGGTCAGAGAAGGTTATAAAAACTGATGTAAACCTCGTAACCCCTGATACCACCGCACCATGCTCAGAACCTCCTCAGCCACCAATCGAAGATATACAGACAGAGCTGCAACTGGAAGCAAAACCAGAGGAAGAGCTACCCACAAAGGACTTAGACAGGTGGCCCTCACCTCCAGCCCCCGTGGGCACAGAGGAGGCCGACGCAGAGGAGCAAAAGATGGAGTTGGAGGACTTGGAGGAAGATGAGGGAGTCTTTTCTACTCTGAGGAGCTTCACTCCCCTGGAGGATTTGTCTGGACTACACACAGAGGATGTAGCATTAGAAACTGAGGATGTAGAGCCAAAGACAGAGATGCAGAAGATGGCACATGTTCCAGAAACAGACATGAATAAAGAAGATGTAGAGATTGAGCTGCACAGAGAGGATGTAACATCAGAAACAGAGGATGTAGAGCCAAAGACAGAGATGCAGAAGGTGGCACATGTTCCAGAAACAGACATGAATAAAGAAGATGTAGAGATTGAGCTGCACAGAGAGGATGTAACATCAGAAACAGAGGATGCAGAGCCAAAGACAGAGATGCACACGGTTGCACATGTTCCAGAAACCGACATGAATAAAGAGAAGGTAGGCCCAGAGATTGAGCTGCGCAGAGAGGATATAAGGCAAAAGATGGAGCTACACAGAGAGGTTGCAGAGGGTCCAGAGGTGACTGCTGAGGAGCTGGAGTATGAGATCATATCAAAACTGGAAGCCAGAGAGATGGCAGAGCCTGAAATGGAGAGAGTTGCAGAGGAGCCACGACCTGAATCTGGTCAGGAGAGAGGAGAGAGGATGGAGACGGAGATGGAGATGGAGATGGAGATGGAGACGGAAATGGAGATGAAGATGGAGGAGAGAGTGTTGGATCTGCCTGCAGGAGAAGAGCTCATTGAGGCTGACTATGATATCATTGATGCTGAGGAGGAGCGCCAGGCCCGAGCGGCTGCTGAGCTGCAGGGGATGGACTGGTTCTGTCTCAGCTGTGGCTGCCTGCTGCCAGAGGAGGGCTGTGTGTCTGGACAGCATCAGGACCACCAGGTGACTTCTGTGGACAGAGCATATGACGACATCAAGGTATGGATGCAAATATGTTTTATTTGTATCACTTATCTTAAAGTATAGTTTTACAATGAGAGTTTACAGTGCTTTACAAAAGGCATAAACACAAGGAATAGGAAAATATATATAAAAAGATACATTTTGGGAACCACATTAAAAAGAAAAGTTGTCAAAAAGAAATAAACATTCGAAACAACACAAGATTCGATGGTGACATCACATATGTGATAAGTGGAATGGATTTAGAGATAACATGTTTGTCTTTTTCTTCTGCCCTTTATATGAGAGTCAACATTGTCTCCCGGATGTTTGATAATTTATAGCAGGCTTCAATTTAAATCATCAACAGTTCTCATAAGTGATGGCATGCTATAATCTCATCGCAGCTCATCGTCACACACTTTACCAGAATTATTATGACACATAATTATTATCATCACACACTTTAGTATGGCACATCATACTATAAACTGGTCCTAAATTAGATGGGCGAGCTATAACCCTCTCGGTCAAGCTGGCAGGCTGCATGCTCTCAGTCTGCTCTCAGGCTCCAGCCAAGCACATTGAATGGCTGTGATGTAATGCTCTGTTTTGATCGGTGGAAAGGTCCGGTGTGACATCATCAAGCGCAGACTGATATGTGATCTGTTCTCCCCCTCGCTGTCCCTTTGGGTCACCATGGGGTCAGCCATCTGCTTTCCTTAATCTTTATTAGACCTGAGGCAAATAATTATTTGTTTTTTTTTACCTGCATTGTGTTTTTGTTTAATTTAACCTCTATTTAGCCAGGTAGTTCTGTTGAGACCAAGAATCAAGAGAGACCTGGCCAAAGAAGTAGCATCAAGACTGACACATACAATTAAACTCACATAAAATAAGAGCAAAGTAAAATTTTCTCTATAAGCACTCCAAAAGGCAGTCGTCCAATATTAAATCTACAGACTCATGGGCCAAACCTATTCAAATCTTGACTAAACAAATCAAACACAGCTCCTTACTTCATTATCAGTTTAAACCAAGACCAAGAGACACCAACTCTTTAGGCTTTAAAACATTTTGCAGTGAGTTCCATGAAGAGGCAATAGAGTAAACAGAGGCTCTTTTGCCTAATTCAGTTTTGACCCTTTTTAAAATATATTAGAGCAAATAATCAGGAAACAGACCCAGAAAAGTATGTGTGTGGACAGGGGAGGCCAGTCAACCTGAGCATACAAGGTACAGTTATGGGTGAGCTCCAGATGGGTGGGGTTCACTGCATGAGGACATTTCATCAAGTGTTTGGAAGTTTAATAAATTGACTTTCAAAAGCTTTGCTTTGGTTATCTGATCCCTCTGACACTTCCTATGTGGCAAACCCTTTCCATCTGGCACCTAAATCAAAGGAAGGCTGGAGAAAACCATGAAAGTCATTTGCAAATACTATTTGACCCAGGTCTTGTCCATGTGTGATGCTCTATTTATTTGTAAAATTGACAGCTGGTCTCTAAAAACGACAAAGATCAAAGCTATAAGACCAGTCTGGCTGCAGCACCGAGAACTGCAGCCCGTTCAGATACTCTCCGGAGGCGAAAATTGATCGGGGCAAGTTTACCAAAACATGTCAGCAGAATTTTATCCCGTTCAATTTTCTGAGCTATGTGTAACTAACTCCTGCACCCTTTGAGACATGCATGTGTGCAAGCATGCATGCACACACACCGTCTCTCTCACACACACATATACAGATGCGTGCACATACACACACACACACACATACACCTGTTCTCTGATCCTGCATGGAGAAGCGCAAGGAGCGGTAGAGTGACCACAACATGACCTAGTTAAATGCCTGTGAGCTGTCACTCTATGAGCAGTGTTGAGGTGATGATTGGGGATTGCCACTGTTATTCCTCCTGGAATATCCAGCATGGAATTTCCCCTTAAAGCTGCAGTAGACAGTTTACATAAAAATAAACCCGTCTTATCAGTCTAAATCAAACAAATTAGGGCTGCAGCAGAGAAGAACATCACATTCCCACTAATTGAGACCCTGTAGATACATCATATTTGCCCAAATAAATATCAGGTGTTGGACTGACCTATGGTGTTTGAACCTGCTGCAAAGAATTTTTTTTTTTCATTATCTCCACCCCTACCAGCCACTAAGAAGAAGAAGAAAGTTAGGTCAGAGGAGTGCGTCATGTTACACAATATCTGGGTGAAGCCCTTAATACTGTGTCTGCCACTTGAGGCCGCCAAAGTAGATGCCCAGTGCAGCTTTAAACAATAACACAGGTGTCATTTTCCTACTTATAATAGGTTATAAGGTTATAAATAACTTTATAACAGCACAATCCAAAGTAGTTCCATTCTGCCAGAATTGAATGTGAAGAGATCATTGTATGTATTTGCCTCCCTCTCCAGTTTTGCCTCTTTACTGCCACCAGGAGAACATAACAGGGCTCATTAATGGAAAAATAAATGAAAATAGAGAAAATAGTCCCCATTAAATGTGATAATTAGCTGCATATTAAAGTCATGTTAGGAAAAACTGCAGTACACGTATTGTTCAACATGATGTATTATGTTAGTCAAGGCAGCAGTATGTCTCTGAGAGCTGTTTTTAATGTATTTTTGGAAACAATAGGAGCCCATGTCTTCCAGGTCAGGCTGACCTGCAGTAGAACAGACAGTAGAAGCTTCTGACTGTGACAAATACAGCGGCGGGTTTAGACTTTTCATGGGCAATGATGGAGATAGGAAAAGAAAGTAAAATTACACTGATGTTATCCTTTAATGTCAGGTTTAATAGAATCCAGTTCACATCAAGTCTACACAGTGATGCTCATTTGCTTAATCCTAGCCATAATTTATTGTGATAAGAGCGTAAAAATGTGATATTTTACCTGCAAGTGTTTGTGTAACAGGAGAGGCTGAGCGAGTGGATCTCAGAGCTGCAGGGCCGGTCGGAGAACATCGAGGACCTGGTGTCCGAGCTGGAGCTGGCCTACAACTCTGTAGAGGTAAAGCACACTGACTCTGAGAGAGACAAACCCACTCAGATGTCTGCCCTATCTATCTATCTATCTATCTATCTATCTATCTATCTATCTATCTATAAATACAGCTATTCTTTTAATCCTGTAGTGTTGTAGTGCCAGTGTTGATAAAGTCAATCACTTTCAATAAGGGCTGTTATAGTCCCTCTTAACCTGTGCCATCAGATCAGGAGACTTTATTAATTCTAATTAATTAATGCTGCCATCATTATTATGTGGCATGACACTACAGTGAGAAATCATTTCCTTTGTGAATACTGATTAAGCCTAATATCCCTGCTGTCCAGGACCAGTGTGCAGAGAGTGAGGAGGCCATGCAGGCCCAGAATGAGGAGATGATGGCTCTGGTGATGGAGCAGTACAACATCATGTCCCTCAGCATGGAGGAGGAGAAGAAGGCCAAGCTGGAGCAGCTCTACGACCAGATCGTCTCCTTCCAGGAGGGAATCGACTCCGCCAAGGGCAGTCTGGAGACGGCCGCCAGAGAGGCTGAGACCGACGCACGGGTGAGTGACACTGGACCTCCGAAGCCTGCAACACTTAAAGATCAGTGGTGTCATGTTTGGTCATTCACTAGTGGTCTGGGTCTGTGACAAGTTTCTGATAAATCCCTCTGCACTCTGTTCTCCCATTAGTCACCTGAAGACATTGATGCAAGGTAATCTAATTTGTGTGAGCGATTGTGGTTCACTAACAAAGATATATACTAACAGATTACTGGAGAGAGTGATAACCAATACAGCATGCTGCTTGACCCGTAGTACTTTGAGATCTATAACTTATGTGCTATGCTATTATGCTAAATTGATGTTGAAAACTGAATTGTAGGGGTAGATTTTCCTCTCCATATTCTGTTCCAACTTTAACCTTTAGCAATGAGGGTTTTTGACGCTGACTAGTGAAAACCCTGTGGTTGTGGTCGAGGCTCAGTGTTGTGGTTGTGTGGTCTGCTCAGGCTCAAGGCGGCTCTGGAGTCAGCCATGTCGCTGGAGCTGGGTCCCAGGGGATTACTGGTGTTTGAGGACTATGCCAAAGGCAACGTTTCCAACTCACACCTCGCACAACGCAAGGGAATCCCAGGTGGGTCTGATATGAGCACATCTCTGAAGAAAGATCTGAATTCTGCAGGAAACCTATGTTTATGTCTGTGAGTGTGTATTATAGCTAGGCTTTTCACAAACCATGAATTATAAATCTTAAATACATACGTTCCCTGGTCTGTGCCTCAGTGCCTCAGAAGCCCACACTGCAGCCGCAGGAGCAAGGCTCCGCCACCAGCACCAGTGTCACTGTTTACTGGAGAGTCAACCCCGGAGACATCATAGACTGCTTCCAGGTCTACTGTATGGAGGATCCACAAGGAGGTAAATGCTGCCAGGATCCAACTTAAACTTCAAAGTGGTGGCCCAGATTTGAAAGGTTTCTGTTTTCTTTGTCTTTTTTCTTCATCATCATCTTCAGACTATATTCTTCATAAAAGGGAAATTATTCAAATTGATGTGCCGCTCAGAGAAAACCGGGACAATTTAATATTTCAGTAGAAAATTGCAATATTTATTAATATTTGTGTCACTTTATGAGAGGGCCTTTTGTTGGTTTTTCAAAAAAAATCTCAAATGAATTAGGCTGCATGGCAACAAGGAGTGGAAAATGAAATGTAAGGAGCTGTCATGACTTATAAAATGTATGCATGAATATTCACAATTAATCAATCAAAAACGAATATATAACAAGCTCTCACTACTACTTCACTATGCTATACATAATGCTATAATACTGATAATGATATAATAATGATATAATACATGAAATCTGAATCCTAGTCTTGTCCTTATCTTTGAGAACACAGAAGTAATAGTCTGCAGCTTTCTGTTGTCTGGCACTATATTTCTGTGCTAAGTATGCACATACACACAAAACGTTCAGTCTGGTTCCTGCTGTCCCCAGCGGTGTCGGAGGAGTACCGTGTGACAGTGAAGGAGAGTTACTGCGTCCTGGAGGAGCTGGAGCCTGACAAGACATACAAGGTCTGGGTGATGGCTGTCAACTACACCGGCTGCTCTCTGCCCAGCGAGAGACTGGCCTTCAGGACCGGTCAGTCCACATACTGGAGACAGTCTAACTGTCATCACCATTTTCTTTTTTGCTGGCATGCTGGCGAGAGTTTAGATGAAAATAAAACTCAATAGTGATTAGACAGTGTTCAATATCACTATCAACAGAATTTCCCCAATAAAGTATGACATTATTATGATCTCAGATGTCTTGCTCTCTCTCTCTCTCTCTGTAACACCCTGCCAGCTCCCTCAGTGCCAGTGATTGATACGGAGCGCTGCAGCGTCCTGTGGGACTCGGCCACGCTGCGCTGGAGCTCAGCCAAACAGACTGCGGGACAGAGTTACACCCTGGAGTACTGCCGCCAGTACGAACTGGAGGGAGAGGGGCTCAGGTGGGTCAAGTAGGATTTGGAATGGATTCATAGTGTTTTCGGCGAGTGTTTACCGCATGAGAACAGTCCAGACAGTGTCAGGGAATTTGTGAATCACAGAAAAGTGTATTAATTTGATTATGAAATACTTGTGATTGTCTGAACTTTCTGACGCCCATTGTATTGTCCTATATATATGTAGGAAAGCCCCCCATTTGATACTCAAATTAGCTTAAAACAAATGAACAATTAATTGCATATACTGTTTGAAGTAAAAATTCAAAAGCATACTCCACCTGCTGCCAAAAATAGCTAGACAAAAATGTAATTTATTATACACTGACATATTTGGATGTACAAAGGTCTATTCCTTTAATTTATACGTGTGTCTGTGTGTATGTGTGTGTGTGTGTGTGTGTGTGTAGGTCCATCTCAGGTATTGTGGGCGGTGAGCAGAAGGTTCTCCTGCAGCCCAATGAGAACTATCTGTTTTACATCAAAGCTGTGAATGAGGCTGGAGCCAGCGAACAGAGCGAGGCTGCACTCATATCCACCAAAGGTGAGAAACACACACACACACACACACACACACACACACACACACACACACACACACAATTAAACCATCTCTGTACTTGTATTTGTCTATAAGATTACACATACAAACACAGAATACATTATTACACATTATTTTGTCCCTCAGTTCGCTTTACACGTTTTTGTTTACTGCTCTCACCTGTCTCTTACCCGTGTCTGTTGTCAGGGTCGAGGTTCCACCTGCTGAAAGCCTCCGCTCACCCCTCTCTGGAGCTGTCAGAGGACCAGACCACGCTGCACTACGCCCAGGACACACACGACGACACACCGCCCACTGACAACCAGTGAGTTTCACACTCTGAAGCACAGAAACATCTCTTTCCACTCTTCAGACCCTCCTGGGAAACCCTTAAGGAATGAGTGTGACTTTTAAACCAGAGTTTGTGTGTGTGTGTGTGTGTGTGTGTGTGTGTGTTCCAGGTGCCCGTCCATTCTGGGTGAGTTATTGCCAGCACGTGGACATTACTACTGGGAGACCATTGTCACAGAGGGTAGTGCCTACAGGCTGGGAGTGGCATATGGGACAGTCAACAGAAACAGCCCACTGGGGGAAAACAGCAGGTCATGGTGTTTGCACTGTATCCCTACACCATCCAGGTAAGCACAAAGCATTTCTTTTCCCATTTCTAAGATATTTCCTATCATTGTTTTGCCTGAAACCCTCCACCTTCCCTCTCTCTGTCCCTCCAGCTGTAGGTATCAGTTGCTCCATGACGATGTTCAGTCTGATGTGTTTGCGATGGAGATGCCAGAGCGAGTTGGTACCCTCCTGGATTACCAGCATGGCCGTCTCTCTTTCTACAACGCCCAGAGCGGGCAGCTGTTAGGCACCCTCAGCCACCGCTTCACCCAGCCGTGCCACCCTGCTCTGGGCCTGGAGATGCCGGGCAGCCTGGAGGTCAGCATGGCGCCGGAGGTGCCAGAGTTCACCAAGCACAGCTAGCTCTGAGTATACAGCTCATGTTTGATTTCTGTTGATTGGAATGATTTCTGATGATTGAAATGAACACTTTTGCATTATCAAGAAGTGCAGATATGACACAGGACATAATGATATCCACAGCAAAGGCAAGAGACAAGATCGGATCCCATTCCTCATCGGAGGCCTCATAATGCTGTTGCTGTTTTGTTGTGTTTTCAATGAGGAGGAAATAGAGAAGATCGATTAGCTTTATCAGTACAGGGCTCCATTTAAGATCCTGTGTTTTTTTATTGAATTGAACATTTCATTCTTATGGTAACAAAAACAGAAAGGTCTTGTAAATATGAAAAACAGAAACAATCCAAATGAATGATAAATGTATGAAATATGACTGGACTGAGTTTGAGTGCCTTGGAATTTCTTCATAGATGATTGTCTTGTCTGTTGTTTGTCAAGGGCAAAGTGAGATGTTTTTATGGTAATTTTGACCATAATGTATGCTGATGTGATGGTGTTAGTTTTGTCAGCTGTTCGATGAAATATTAGGTAGGTACTGTGAGTTTGGCTCTGTCTAACTGCAGGTTGAAGTCAAACACACACTGCATCATTACAATCTGGACTGAGACTAGTAATAGAAGAAGTCTTTTGTCACCCCAAAGCTTAGATATTTCATTTATGGCTCCATGAAATATACTGTAGCACTTTTTGAGCTGTATTTCATATTGTGAATAGGCGACTGTTCTGTGTAAATAACCTTTGTAAACAGATGTGATCAGTTCTATGTTTTGTTACGTGCGACTCATGGCAAATGCAAATTAACTGTTTTCCTTTCCCTGTCTTGTAAACTGATTTTCACGTTTGAGTTGAAAGAAAATGATTATTTTTCTATTTGCACAACCGGACTGATTAAACTGCTGTTTGTTTTGGTTCCCCAGCATTTGCTCAGCTCATTAGCTTTCAAACATACAGTATATTCACCACTAGAGGGCCTCAGTGCTCCATCAGCTGTAATATTTGCTGGGTTTCTCAAAAGCATCTTAACATTAACATAATTCTCTGTCCCACTTCAAGTCTATATTGTGGTCAAACCCAAGTTTTTCATGCTCTTAGCCTGTATGGGAACAGGACAGCTCGTCGCAGACCTGTACCTGCAGGTAAGGGGAGTGAAAATGGTTTGGAAATCACCTGAGTAGATAGAGACATGCTGTGTTTGACAGCTCTTAAAAGCAGTGATGCAGTGGTAAATGACAAAGATGGCAAACTATAACCTCCAGTCAGTGATCATCATGAACCAAACAGCCACCGATACAAACAAAAATCAATTATGTTTTCAGAAAATCATGCGAGTTGTGAGTTTTTGTTTGCCTCAAGACCCTATCTTCATATAACTTGTATCAGCTCAACACTACTTATGATATATATTAATTTCTCAAAAGCCTAAAAAGGCGGGTAAGCTCTATATCCCATAAATAAATGTGGGTAAACTGATTTTAGCTGGGTTTAGCCTCCATTATGGGAAATATCCTCAGGGCCTCAATCAGCTCGACAAATACATTTCTTTCTTTCCATGTTAATGTTATTATAACAGCTGCTGCTAAACCTATCCCTCTCTGCAAAATCGATTATCCACTCAGACTACTGGATGCTTTTTATGGCTTACACCCTCATGATAAAGCGATATGGTTTTCCAGAGGACACATCCATTTTCTCCCATTATTATTACATGACTATTTTCCAGGCACTCTCACACCTTTTCCCCCTCATTTCTGACACCTTTCTTTGTTTCTGGTAAGCACAGTGGGAGAGACAGAGAGGGAGGGAGGGTGAGAGGAGGAAGAAGTGAAAGGGAAAGAGAGGAGAGGAGGCGTGCACATGCAGATGATCAGAGAACAGCTGCTGGCCTCCATGTGATCTGCTGGACTGCAGTAGGCTACATGGCTGCTGCTCAGCTGGAACTGGAGGGAAAGCTCTTTGTAAAAGGGACAGCCTCACTTTGGGAACCAGGGACAAATGTTAACAAGGCTTTGTTTCCATTACAGCTGAAGTTAAGAACCAATTTCACTGCATCATCAACATGAAATGGGTTTTTCTAACCCATTTCTGTTCTAGAACAGGAATGGTGTGGAAATTGTGTTGTAAAAACACAGCTATTGAAAAAATGCAAATGTTCAAGATATGTTTGAAAGTACAGAATTAACAACAGATCCTAATGTGCTGTCTATTTCCCGCTACTACACTTATTAAACAGAGCCAAGGGGAGCTCAGCAGGAGTCTGTGCCTCACATAGCAGATGACTTGGACAATATCTGATGTCAAGTTTGCATGATTTCCTCTCAGCTTAATTACTCTTATTTTCCATGTCTTAGGCCAGAACCAAACAAAGAGCACTCTATCCTCCCAGCCTCTAAACAACCTATCACACAATCAGAGAGGCATGGCTGGCATGGGTGAAATCTTCTGTAACTTTTACTGGAAAAACAACTCGCACAACAGCTCTCCTGGCTTGGTTAGAGGATGGAGGATTATTCATCCACTTTAAAAAAAAATCTAATTAAATAAAACAAGGGGAGGGGGGCAGTCCACAAATTGCAAAAGACAGCGGGTGTGGTTGGATTATCATATTTGTATTGCAATGATATGAAATTAGTTGTTAACAACCATTGAGAGTATGAACAGCAATGGAAAAGACAAAGATCATTTATGACAACATATCAAAATTATGAAGAATATTGTTGGCATATCGACAAGACAGCTGTATGAAGCTATCGGCAGTCATGAAGGCACACCGTATCCACACTGTCTGTGTTCTGTGACTGACAGCAAACATACCCCAGTAAAAACTTTTGTTGCAGGATACGGTGATTTAAAGGGAATGTATCCATGAAGTGAATTTGTGTTTAGTCCCAGTATCCTTACATGTAAGTATTATTACTTCCAGACTAAGGGCAAAACCAGCAGGAAAACAGAAAACAAAAACAAAAAACAAAAGCCACAAAAACACAATAGTAAATCATGAGAGCAATCACACGGGGTCGACACAGTCCAATAATGTACGAGCTGTGGGGATATTAGGGAACATGATAGTAAAAGAAGACAGTAGCACTTCATTTCACAGTCCCATTTCCACACTAGAGAACCAGACTGTAAGAATGAAGCACAAAAGGCAGCTGATGAGACATTCCCAAACGGAATGGACTGTTCACTTTGTACAAGGCGACTGTTCAACAGGCACAGCAAATCATAACACAGCAGGCAAATCCAAACAAAATAAATGTTTTACAAAAATGATTTCACACTGTGAAAAAAAACATGGCGACAACACAAGTGACTGGATTGTTACTGATAAAGCACTTCTTGCTGAACAAAAGTCATACTGCTAATAATACTCCAATTCTGACATGGTCTATTGAAAAAAAACCCAACACATATTGGTCTCAAATATGTTGCGTGAGTTAATACAGAGTGTGTAAGGCCCTCCCATTACCTCAGTGTATCAAGCAAAGACTGTGAAGAAGCTGATCAGCCCTATTAGAGGAAACAATAAGTGAAGTGCTTTGATGTATTTACTTTAAACTAATCATGAAAGTATATACAACTATACAAAGCTTTTGGAAAAACCAGTGACTCCACAAGGAGGGAGCAAAGCAAAAAAAAAAAAAGTAATTGGTTATTCCTAAAGACATAATAGCATACATACTGTACATTATACTCATTTGAATGTTATTAGAATTTACAGAACATTTGTACAATGGATGTTAGGAAGGATGTATGCTTGAAAGGGAGCTACAGGCTTTGAAATCCTCATTGATAAGAAAGGTTCTAAATAGTTTTACCAACTGGAGTAACATTAGCTAGATAAATATGATGCTAAATTAAATTAAAAATCAAGCCATAAGGTGCTCTAGCCCTATATGGGTTCGCTTTAGTGTCCTTAACCCATTCATTTTAATAACATCCTCATCACACAGGTGAGGATATTACCATAATACATAGAATATGATAGTTTCCTATGGTGCAGCAACTGCAGCACAATGTTAACCGTTTGAAACATAAAATTCAAACATAAAATATTAGTCCCTTAAAGAAAAAAAAAGGAGGAAGGGGTTAAGGGAAAAAAGGCCAACTGGCCCACTAAAAGGTCTGTATAGCATGATAATGGTGCCACTCATTTCCTCTGCTGGACTTTTCATTTCCTTTGCCTTTCCCTTAAACTTTCTGAGGCTTTCCCGTTAAGCACCACTTCACAGCATTCCATCCTTAACCACGTACATGCGCTCAACCTTTTCAAAAACCTTACACATGCACTTTCCCTTCTTTTTCAAACTCACATCTTTGAAATCTATCATCATTATCTCTGATTGGTACAACTTGAAAGGGTTCCCTTTATATTTATATAGCCATACTTCCACTAATTATTATTTGATTTCAGGACGTTGGTCTCGGGTATTTGTCCGAGTCAGATTCAGAACAGCGCAGCGTCTTTCAGCCACAGGGCGTTCCTTCTTCATTCCTAAGGCTGGACGCGGGGGTCAGAGTTGAAGGGTCAAGGGTTAAGCAGGGGTGGAGCTCTTCTCATTGGCCAGACTGGGTTTGGGGTCTGGTCTGTGGGGTTTGTGCTGAGGGCTGCTGCGAAGGTTGTCATCCATCTGCAGCACAAGACATACAACTTACTTGGTGTGCATATGCATGAGCACAAAATAATATGAACAATAATTCAGTAACAGACACTATATCTACCATTTGTAGAACCGAGAGCCTGTACCTGCCAAAAGCAACCATACACCCATGCAAAGAAGGAAAAAACGTAAGCAGAAGCACCTTCTCTATCAAGTTGGACTCTTTGTTTACAAGTTGAGTTAGTTTCTGGAGGTTGGCATCCACCGTTTCCTGAACAGGTGGTGGAGAACCTGGAGACAGAAGAAGTAAGGGGACACCCACCGAGAGGAAAGGAGATAGTAGAGAGTGAGTGGGACGGGAATAGCAGCTAGGTCATTGAGCAATAGAAGAAAAAAGCAGATATAAAGAACAGACATGCAGAGAGAAAAAAGGCAATTTTATCAGATAGTGAAAGAATGAAGTGAGAGAAAGGAAAACACTGAAGATGTTAGTTCGGCTTTGGGCGCTCGCAAAAGCAACATTTCTCCTCCATCTTTGTGTGTGCTGCACATGAGAAGTTACAAAGGTAAAGCCTCCAGACTGTGAGTAATTCAGAAGTGTACAGCTAGCCTCACCAGGATGGCTGGAGCTGAAGTATACTGCGAGGATGTTGTCACAGAAGCATGTGAGGTTAGCCAGCTGTCTGAGGTGGCTCTGCAGAGGGCTGCTGGGCAGGCTGGCTTTGTGGAGCGGAGCCACAAAACCAAACACAAAGGCATCCAGGCTGGCCGGCCTAGGAGCAAATATGCATATAAACAAGTCAGGGTTCCCGCACTCACTTGGACAGCAAATTCAAGGACTTTGTTTGGTGAAATTCAAGCATGGGGCAAGACATGACTGGTCAAAATTTGACATCATAAAGGATTCATTTTATAGTCATGAGCTTGTCAAGTCAAGAAATCATGGTAAAATCATCCATTTTAAAACTGCTGCTATATCAAAACAAATGTCCTTCACAGGCTTTTCCTCATGATGTGAAGTGTTGATCCTAAATGAAAAGAGGTTGTGAGACATATTGATGAATCTGCTATATTTTAATAAAAAAAAAAAAAAAAAAAGGTAAAGTCAAGTACTTTAAAGGCCATCCATTCATTTTCCAAAAAACTTTTAAGGCCTTTTTTTATGTCTCTCAAATGGGAACCCTGACAAGTATGCATTCACACACACACACACATTGACAATCAATATAGGGCTGTTATGAAATATGAGTACCAAAAGGACAACTGAACATTTACAGCAGACCTGAAAGAACTTACGAGTTGCCAAAGAAGTAGTTTGCTGTTCCCAGTCTGTAGGAGAGGAGGTTCAGGCACTCTTTAGCGTCACTGTAGATCTGAAGAAAGAATCATAGTAGTAAAAGAGCGCACTTGGCCCTTTCCAACCCAGACACACAGTGCACAATGCGAGCGCAAAGACAGATCAGTATTCACCTTTCCTTCCACCTCAGTGATTCTGTGTAGCGGCGACTCTCCTTTGGTCAGCAGGATCCGGGAGAGAGCGGTGCTGGCGTGGCGACTAGGGACCAGAAAGTTGAGAGGGAACGGCGAGCGGGAAGCAAACCACGGCCGTGTCAGATTGGCGTAGTTTTCTGCATCCACCCAGAATGTATGCAACTGTGGGACGCAAAACGCACACCCTTAACATTGATAATACACACACATGAGCATTTGTCAGGGAACGAGCAGGAGAGCGATCCCGTTACCAGAGCTGGCCGTAGTTTCTCCTCCAGCAGAGCGATGTAAGCCATGGTGTCTGCTCCTTGTCTGGCTGTCAGCTCGTAATCTGCGTTAAATCTCTGAGAAAATAAAACACAAATGTTGCTGTAGATCTACTGGCTCTGCTGAAAGGTCCTGATGAGACGATGAGCAGTGAGCAGACTTGGCATCCGCTCTCTTACCCGTTTCCTCAGGAAGTTGAGAATCTGTGTTGGTTCTGTTACCGTCGAGTCTCCGCACACCAACTCTGGAACAGTCGCTACGGGACAGACGGAGATAATATTTGACATGAGGGAGATGTTACGCTGTGAGATGAAGATGTTATTTAAAGTAGGGTGGGGCATCTGCAAAGCATGCTGTTAACGTCTTGTAACTTGTTCACTAGATAGAAATAACCTATAGATCCTGTCATTCAACATCACCCCATTTCAAATCCCACTCACATGCATGGAAAGCTGCAGCCCACCTGTTAAGGTTCTCCATGTCCAGTCTATAGGAGAAACTGTGACCTTTGCCCCAGAGAACTTGGCATATGTCTGGAAGAAAACCATCAATTAAGGAAAGACGAGAAAAAGAGACAGCAGCTAACAGTTATGATATAGAACAAGGCTCCCATGAAGACCACATATAGACCTTTCTTGATGTAGGAACTGATGTAACCCAATGTCTTTTTGCCTTGTTAGCAAAACACATTTTGTTATGGGTAAACATCAACACCGGCCAAAAACTAGTAGGGCTGCTAATCCAAATATTGTTGTAGCATATAAAATCCTAGGTATACAAAACAGGCTATATCTTGGCATTACGCAGCTTCCATATAGGTGGTCTTTGGGCAGTATACGATATCTATCAGCTGAATTGTAATCAAAGTACCGTGAGGAATTTGGCTCTGGCTCTAGCCACTAGCTCTAAATGCAGAGTTGGCACAAGGGGCCACTGTGATTACACTGTTGATATGAGGAAGTTTAATCTACAGATTGAGAACAACCAAGTAAAACATTTAACAGGAGAATGAAACAGGCTTTAGGCAGCAAAAGGACAGAACATTAATGCCGACTTGCTTAAGCAAAGCAGTTATCACTGAATAAATGCTTTTAAGATGGCAGCTTGCTTGTCATCTTGGCAAAACAATGTGTCAAAGTGTCACCTTGTGGGCAGAGCTGCAATTGCATGATTTCCTGACGTTACAGAGAGTCACAACACAACACTAGCCAATGATAAACAGCTAGCAAGCTATATGACATTCATTTTCTAATAAGTTTATTGCTAGCTTTGCCATCGTCACTAGTTACCCCGCAGGAAAATGGGGGGAAAAATCAACAGATACTAAAACATGACTGTCAACAAACTGACCTTGAAGGATTAATGTATGTTAGCAAAGAGATTGACATCTGACAACCAGCATCACATGAGGGACAGACCATGCAGCCAGCACAGCTGTAGTGTTAAGATATTTTGCGGCTAGACAAAACAAGGAAATTCAACTATTACGCTCTTTTTGTTTTCCGTCTTCGCCAGCTATCTATCAAGTACAATGGGTAGCATGGAAGCTAACCAGAGAAAGACACAGAAAGCGCATTTCAAAGTCGGATAAGAAAACTGTCGTCTCAAAAGCAGGCCTGGATATAATCACAGTATTTTTTTTTACAAATTGCACATAAAGTTACCAGAACTACGAGAGACTCAGTGTGGACAGAAGGCAAACCCCAGTCGCCTCCCCAGCATCTCAGCTCCATGGGAGTCGCCATGTTTTGTTTCATGGAAGGAGTGGGTGACGTCACGAGGAACCTGTCATATCAGAGACTGAAAGGGTAAAAAAAATGTTAAAATGTTGTAGGCTATCTTCTGTGTAGCACTGCGTCGAGTAACTGCGGTCACACGCCTTTACTATTACAAAGAAAGAAGGCAAATGTTCGATAAATCCTTTGCTTTTAATCGATGTAATTAAATAAGTTAACGTTATTTTTTTTGACAAACAGTGTAGTTCTTCAACACCAGCGTTAGCTAAACAACCTGGTTGCTGAGCAACACATCAGTGCCCGGTGTGTTTTTGGTCAATGCTATAATACTGAATTGACTGTGCCAAGACCAGAAGACCAGAACTATCGGTCTCATTAAGTCATTTTCTCTCACTGAGTCTAAGTTGGTAGGGTTCAGGTTCATACACGTTTTAAACAAGCAGTAGACAACCTGTCTTGGAAATGCTACTACCCTGTAAATAAAAGGAAACATGCCCTTATGTGCAGATGATAAGCATTAACTTATGTAGCAGGGAAATAATAAATAAGACTTTATATATTTTTTATTTATCAAGTAGGCCTATTAATTGCCATTTTTGTGGCATGGTGGGGCATTGCATTTATTTCCAGCAACAGTTTTATATGTTCCTCTGATATTTACAATGTGAATGTGACTAATCTGTCCAGTCTGTCCAGGGGCTGGCGGTAAGATTGCTGAAGAGTGCCAGGTGTTTGGGTCAGAGGCTGGACAGCCAGACACAAACGGATTCACAGTGATAATGCACTGAGGGATGGTAAATGTCTCTCTTTGGCTTGGGCCGGTGGCTGAGATTTTGCAATGTTCTTGTGGTTAGTAGAGGAAGCTCTAAGACGAGTACCAGACATCCAATATGAAATGGTTCCAGGGTTAAAAACTGTCCCACGTCTGGACCTCCCTCTTCCTCTTCTCCTCTCTCAACTATATACACTCCAACAGATGGAATGAAATTTAAAAAAGGTTTGCAGAGGCATGTAATTTAAGTTAAAATAAATAGAATTAAAATTAAAAACATCTGACACATATTCTAACAATTGTAGTAACTTATTGAAGATGGTCTAGGACTAGATCTAATCCATGTCCATGAAACTGTTTTTTCTCAAACTTATGTTTGAGGGGGGGAAAAATAGACAGCTGGAATCAGGTTTTCCTCTCTTCAGCTCAATCCATCTGAGATGTGAGTTTTTAGATCTGCCTGAAGATAAGATAGACAAACTAATATAGAGCACCATGTAAATTTTGGCTATATTCTATGAGTTTCCAAAATACATTGACTCATAAACAAAAGGACTTGTGGACAAAAAGCTTTTTCTTGACCCATCAGAACCATGTGCAGGTTTTTCAAATATTTACATCCGTGACAAATATATAGCAAAATTCTATACACACGGGCCACACTCAGGACACTTCAGCTGAATAACTTCACTGTTTATTTACATGTTCAAGATGAGTAACAGAAAAAAACAGACAGACGTTTCGGCTCTGCTGCCTTCTTCAGTGGCTGTGTCTCAAACCAGAGATTACATACCATCAGCATACACTACCTGTAGCCAGTTAACTTCAATTACCAGTCACATCTCTCATACATCAAGCTGGGCCCTGGTTAAACGTCTGACTGTTTTTTCTGTTACTCATCTTGAACATGTAAATAAACAGTGAAGTTACTCAACTGAAGTGTCCTGAGAGCCCATGTGTATAGAATTAGTATTCCCTCTAGTGGGCACATTGTCTATTAAGCAAATATATAGCAAAAACATTTACAGGTTCAAAATATATTTAAAACTTGCATTTAGCTCTTATATATGTTGTTGACAGAGCTGTGACATTCAGTTTGAGAATAAAATAATATCTCTAATACCTTGTTTTTGGTTTTCAATGTGGGGCTATCCCTTTGTTTACATTAAGATTATAGATTGTAGTAGCACTTATACATCACTTCTACTTCTACTCCCTGAACCAGTATTACACCCATCACTGTAATGCTTCATTTAATCAAACTACAGTAGCAAGGGAACACTCCCCCTCCCCCTACTTATTAAAATACTCTCTGCACCGTGCCACTCTTGCTACTAGGACACTCCCCTCTGCTTTAAAAGCCTTGCCTTTGGCCACAAAATCATCTCACCTCAGCTGGGATTTTGCTTCAACATCTGGATGTTCAGGCTGACCATCATCCACATGTATTAAGATAGGTGCTTAGTTTCATTGATCCTCAACAGGAAATTTAGTTCTTCTTTCAGGAACAGTGGCTATTCTGCAAAGTTTCTTCTGAACTGTGTCCCTTTCTGAAGCTCTGATGACGGGTCTGTGGGCCGGAGCGGCGGTCCTGTCTCTGCTGCTGAACCAGCTGGCTCTTACTGTCACAGCACAGGGTATCGGTAAGTCAGTTTGTAACTGTCAGTTTTAGTAACTGTCTTTTCAGCTTACTTACTCCGTACCAATCTGTCATCTGGTCCTACAATTTCTCATCTGCAGTGAGATGCATATAATTTGGATCAGGGTAATTCTCTTGATTTAGTTGACATTATGTTGGATCAACTACGGCTTTTTTGTGGCAAGAAGATTCTGTCTTGCAGGATCTAATAACAGGCTGACCCAAATACGACTGGTCTCTGATGGTAAAATGACACTAATTGTCCCTGGAGAAAGTGCATGTGTAATAATTTGATTTGCCTGGAATCTACACGTACATTTTTCCGCACAATGTCATGTCACTTTGTATTACCCCTGAATTCAGATCATGGCTGTGTGTGTGTGTGTGTGTGCACGTGCAGGCATGTGCATGTATGTGTGTGTGTGTAATGGCTGCAGTGAGGCAGTGGGTTTGTTCCAATGGAAAGAGTTTACTGCTGCTTCTTTCTGCAACTCCAGTCTGCCACTCTATAAAACACAGCAGGACACACACACACACACACACACACACACATATCCACATCCACAGATGCACTCTAGCACATAATAAAGCACTATGATACACTGACTCAGCAGTACCAATCCACTGTGTATTGCCAGCCATTAAGGCACAAACTCACAAAACTCCCCATTAACAGACAAAACGCAGCACCACTTACAATGTACTAGATCGAATACTTTCAGTTGGTTTGCTGGACATTTTCTGAACTCCAGTACATTCATGTTGTGCTGTATCAACTGACCATTATGTGTTCTGCTGTCTGTGTTCATCTTTGTAAAGACTAGAGACACGTTTGCACCCCCAGCCTCAGTATCGGATCGAGTGTGAATTTATTTTGTCACAATAAATGGTGAACAGGCAGCTACAGCAACAGTAAGCAGGTTTTTTAACCATCCTCTCCTGTGGGTTCCAGTCTATGACCTGCTGGTGTCTCCAGACTGCCTGCCAGACTTGCTCCAGGGAAGCCTGAAGAACAAAGGGCGAGATGAGGCTTTCCTCCTCTCCTCCTTCAGGCTCCACAACAAGGCCTCCACCTCTCTCTACAGTGTCATCAACCCCAGAGACAACGCCAAGTACCTGGAGTTCAGCGTGCAGGCCAAACTTAACAAGGGTGATGCATACTACTGAAACATATCATTCAGACAGTATCTCTGACAACTACTGAAACACACTATAATATATCAGCTATCTGTTCAAAATAATGCATCCTGAATTCCTCATTCTCTCTGTCTCTGACTATCTCTCTGTTTCTCCCCCGCTGTCCTCTAGTCACTTTACGTTACCAGAAGACTGATGGCAGGTTTGCCACAGCCAGTTTTAACCACGCCCCCCTGGCGGACGGCAGAGAGCACCATGTGATGCTGCACGCCAGCGGGCTTCAGCGCGGTCCGCCTCGCCTCAACATCTATGTGGACTGCAGACTGGCGCACACTTTGGATGATCTGCCCTCTGCGTTCGGGTCACTCCCACCTGGCCCTAACAAAGTGGCACTTAGGACCCTGCAGCCAACTGGACAGGTGAATGAGAGCTTTACAGCAACCTTTTGGGGTGAAAGAGGACTTATATACATATATTACCAGCTAGATAGAAACACAGTATAGGAAGGCCTGAACCTTTCCAACTTACAACATAGGTGCAATAGTGCAATAACTTGATAAAGACTATATGCCAAAACCATTTAGTCATTCAAATTCATTCTCTTCATTTCTTCCTTCCCTCTATTTCTCCCTCAGGATGAGCTGACAGACTTGAAGCTGGTGATAGAGGATACTATAGACAATGTGGCCACTCTCCAGGACTGCAGCCTGCAGCAGGCTGAATCTGTGCAGCTCCTGGGTGAGAGCGGAACGCAGCTGCCTGACTGTCACTCTGATATCCGCTCACATACTAATCTAAAACATACGATCATAATAACTTGAGCCTGTGGGGTTTTTGAACTGGGTCTGTTTCCTCCAGGTGTCCAGGGAGGCACGACAGCACAGGACAAGGACAAGGCCTCCATACTGGAGATGAAGAAGATGCTATCTGAGATGAAGGAGCTACTCAACCAGCAGGTAGCCTGCTCTCTGTCCCAATCCGCTATGTGCCACACAGTTATCTCCTGGTGAAAACATAAAACACACAAGCCCAAATATGTACAGTACAGATGTGAAGAGGACTGTAACAGTGTAGTGAAAATTTGCAGCTGAGGTGTGAAGTTAATTTATCACGATAATAGAACGTTTGCTTCTTTTCATTAATTAGATACAGATCACTAAGGAACACATTAAAATGATTTTCTCAAGTGTTGCAAACAGTGACAACGTGTGATATTGCACAGGATACTGTGCCTGAACTTGCCTCTTGAAAAAAAGTTTAATTTAGTTATTCTAGCTTAAATGTCACTGTAGTATATTTACATCTAAGGATACAATAAGTTTCATCCTGTCTGACAATGTTTACATTGCATAAACTCTGTCTCTTTCTGGTAAAGATCAAGGAGACCACTTCTCTGAGGAATACCATCTCAGAGTGTCTTGCCTGTGGTAAGCAACACCTGAACTCTGATCAGATCTTTCATTTAATTTCGAAACTACTGGCAATGAGATGATTCAGCTAATAAAATGTGTTTGGATATGTGTGTGTGTGTCCAGGCCTTCAGGGCAGTCCAACCAACACAGGTCCAGGTACAGATGCAGGTTTGGGTCCAGGAACAGGTCCAGGAACAGGTCCAGGTACAGGAGGGTACCCCCTGCTGCCTCAGCCTCAGATTCAGTGCAGACCTGGGACCTGTTTCAGGCAGAACATGTGTATCCCTACAGAGACTGGGGGTTTCCAGTGTGCCCCCTGTCCCGATGGATACACAGGAGATGGGGTGCGCTGTGACGATGTAGATGAGGTACGTTTTCATGTTTCTTTGTGTGCATCTCTGCATTTCTGTGTGACTTTATATGTATGTGAATCCACCGAGCAAAAGTAGAACTTTCCCTCACAAAAAAGTCACATGTGAAAACCCATATGTGAATTGGATATGTTGGTTGTCATATGTGAACATGTGAAATTTTCCATATCTCATGTGAAAATGGCATTTTTACCTATGAGCAGTCTCTTTGCATGTGAAATTAAGTTTTCACATGTGAGACAAACATTGTCATAAGTAATAGCAGGTCAAAACATCTGAAAAAATGGGGGAAAAAAAGGATTTTCACCTATGAACTGAACACATGATGTCAGAATACAATGTGAAAAAAAAATTGTTCACATATGAAAACCAACATGGGTCCAAATGTGCCTTGAATTCACATGTTGGTTTTCACATGTGACTGTTTTGTGTAAATCCAACCCTCTGCACCGTCTCTTCTGTTTTGTGTGTTTCAGTGCCAGTTTAGGCCCTGCTTCCCTGGGGTGCGGTGTGTGAACACGGCTCCTGGGTTTCGCTGTGAGCGGTGCCCTCTGGGATACACCGGACCAGAGATCAGTGGAGTGGGAGTGGCCTATGCTCAGTCACACAGACAGGTAACACAATCACATTAATATGAGAAAAACTGACATTATTTTGATTCGGAAACCACTTTTGACTGAAAAATCAACATAGATAATTATTTTTACGTATGTACAACAGTAATCCGGTCTCTTCAATGCATTCCCCCCTCAGGTGTGCGATGATATAGATGAGTGTCTGGGACCGCCTGATAACGGAGGCTGCACCGCCAACTCTAACTGCCACAACACTGTAGTAAGAGCACCGGAATCGCTGCAGCTACTGTTACTGTCACACTATCCTGTACCAGAGGGTCCCGGTTTAAAGTCTGACTCTGTGTTGTCCTCACCAGGGCTCCTTCCGCTGTGGGGAGTGTAAGAGCGGCTTCACTGGAGACCAGGTGAGAGGCTGCCAAGGTCAGAGGCTGTGCGGCAACGGTCAGCCCAACCCCTGTGACGCCAACGCAGAGTGCATCGTGGAGAGAGACGGCAGCATTAGCTGTGTGGTAAGAACGCACACCAGCAAATAGTGACGTCTTATTCAACTGCATGCTCCTAAATTCTGTGTGTGAATCAGTCTACAATTTAGTCTTTAGTCTTGTTTATTTATATAGCCCTTTATCACAGTCAAGTCTCATACCATCATATACATGTCATATACCATATATCATATATTAGATCATATACATCATATACCACCTTTTACAATTGTGCTGTATGGCAGATTACATGTATTTTATGTCTGACCAGACCTGATGTAAGTCATGCCTCCTCTTTGTGTGTGTCAGTGTGGTGTAGGTTGGGCAGGCAATGGTTATGTGTGCGGAAGGGACACAGATATTGATGCATATCCTGACACCGCCCTCAGGTGCAGAGACAACAGCTGTAACAAGGTATTCATGTCTACCTCCCCACTCTCTGTCTCGCTGAACTCATCTTACGATAAACGAGATTACGGCTGTGTGTGTTTTCGTAACGTGTCCTGTGTTGTTTCCAGGACAACTGTGTGTTTGTGCCTAACTCTGGCCAAGAGGACGCCGACAGGGACGGGATGGGCGATGCCTGTGACGACGATGCAGACAGTGACGGCATTATTAACATCGAGGTGCGTCACTTACTGCCACAGGTCCTGCATGCATTCAACTCTACTGACTCCTGTCACAGACTTCCTCCACCTAGCCTTGATAACCGTGCTCAACCTTTACGTATTAAGAATGGGAGTTTAACTCTCTCCTTGAGCCCATGTTAATCCCATTTGTCTGTCCCAGGACAACTGCTGGTTGGTTCGTAATGTGGACCAGAGGAACAGCGATAAGGATCTCCATGGTGACGCCTGTGACAACTGCAGAACGGTAGAAAACCCCACGCAGATTGATACTGACTTGGATGGGCTGGGAGATGAATGTGATGACGACATGGATGGAGACGGTAAGTGTGTGTGTTTGTGTGTGTGTGTGTGTGTGTGTGTTTGTGTGTGGCTACCATAGCATAGGGTTAAATCCTTCCTACAACTGAAATGGCAATTAGGTGTATTGAGATGCAAGCGGTCTCAGGAGAAGATATCAAGAGTCAGGTTAATGTTTATGAGCCAAATACTTGTAGTAATTGCATAGTTTTATGCTTATATAAATGACTGTAATTAGGTGGACAAAGTGCAACAACTGTCATTTTTGTAACATGGTTTAACCCAGTGGCTGAACAAGGTTGGGTGGTCATTAGTGTGAGAGATGTAGTAGCTTGACCATTAGTGCTTTTATTGCATCAATTTGAGGTAATAAATTTAGGGACATGTTGTGAAACCAAATGGCCGATAATGGTGTTAAAGACTACCGTGACTGTGAAGGTCATCCAAGCCACAGACCGTCTGGACCCGTCTGTCTAGACAACTATACAACCCTCCTGCTCTTTTTGTTTTTCGTTGTTTTCACTGGACAGTTTGAGCCACAGCAGTGCTTTATCTGTTTAAAACATCCTCCTGGCCTATTTTTTTTCCAGTCCACATCCTCTACCAGTTAGATCATTGCTTTTCAGGGGAAACAGGAGTTTTGCTCAGCCCAAGCCTCATAAAAAAAAACCTTTTAAACCACAGTAGAAAATACGTGTTAAATGTTAAAATGTTCCAAGTACACTCAGATGATTTGCTTGGAATCGTAAGTGTTGTTTCACGAATTTTTCTCACATACGCAATTGTTAGATTGTCCTTTAAGAACACTCCTCATTTGTTCCACTGGAAAAAAACAGTTTAAATGTCTTGTGTGTGTGTGTGTGTGTACATGTGTGTGTCTATGTGTGTTTAGACTGTGTTTGGTGACCCCTGTTCGTTCACTTGGCCGGACTCCAACCTCTTGATCATTTGGTTATGTCTTTAACTCTAAAGCTGGATCGCTAAGCGCTTGGTCATGTCTGTCTCCACTCTAAAAACATTTTTCCATTGCGAGCCTCCGCCAGGCGTTGACTGGAAACTATCTCACCTTCGTCTTAAACAAACACTGCCACCTGGTGACACATTTAACAGACTGACTCCAGAGAAATAGGCTGGGCTTCGTCATGCCTTTTTTGTTTTACCGTCAACTGCTTTTACACATGGCACAGACATTAAGGTTCTGAAGTGTTTATATCCTCAGGCTTGAAGAATATCCTTGACAACTGCCAGCGAGTCCCAAACCCAGACCAGAAAGACAGAGACAACGATGGGGTGGGAGACGCCTGCGACAGCTGTCCTGATATGGTCAACCCTAACCAGGTAACAACAACTAACCAAATCCAAAAAGATTCATCTGCAATCATAACTCCTTCCAACGGTGTCTGTTTCTCCACCTGCAGTTTGATTCAGATGATGACCTAATAGGAGACACTTGTGACGACAACATAGACAGGTAGAGCCCTCTGTAATGACCTGCGGTGAGAACGTTTGTATAAAATTGTGGTGTTTGCTTTACCTGCCCTCCCTCCTCTTCGTCAGTGATGGAGACGGCCACCAGAACACAAAGGATAACTGTCCCACAGTCATCAACTCCTCTCAGCTGGACACCGACAAGGACGGAAAGGTTTCGAACTCTCCGCCTCTTCCTTAATCCTTCATGTTTTTGTCTGTAATGGCTGCTGGATTCTAGCTGGATTCACATGTTTCACTTGATCTTGGTAGGGAGATGAATGTGATGATGACGACGACAATGATGGCATTCTGGACGATGCAGACAACTGCAGACTAGTTGTCAACCCAGACCAAAGGGATGAAGATAGTTAGTATTATTCCCTATATTATGTGTGTGTTTGTGTGTGTGTGTGTGTGTGTGTGTGTGTGTGTACAGTGTGCATGTGCTCACCCATTTATGTATAACCACTGCGGCGTGCTTCCTTAGCTGTGTGTTTGTGTTTCAGATGACGGTGTCGGAGATGCGTGCGCTGGCGACTTCGACGATGACAAGGTCATTGACCGGATAGACAACTGCCCAGAGAACGCTGAGGTCACCCTGACCGACTTCAGAGCCTATCAGACTGTGGTGCTGGACCCCGAGGGCGACGCTCAGATAGACCCCAACTGGGTCGTCCTCAACCAGGTGACCAATGACATTCTCAGCTTGTCTACGGATTAGGTAGCAGAGGATGCTTTGGTAATATTTTACATTGTAGCTTTCTAAAATATGAAAATCACTTTGCATCTGTCTGTGATGATGTTGACTATGTTGTATAGTGTCCTAACTCTCTTTTGTCCCTTCAGGGCATGGAGATAGTTCAGACCATGAACTCTGACCCCGGCCTCGCTGTAGGTATGTACAGAATGACGCTCTCATTTCACCCTGTTAAAACAGTGAGCCAACTGTGTGTAATTGTAGCCCAGATGAAAGTTTAACAGCTGGTTGCACACCCATAACTCATTTTATTCAGTGTCTTTCTCTGATCAGTGCCGCTGTGCGTTCCCTCTCCACCTTCTCATATCTGCAGGCTACACAGCGTTCAGCGGCGTTGACTTTGAGGGGACGTTCCACGTGAACACGGTGACGGACGATGACTACGCCGGCTTCATCTTCGGCTACCAGGACTCCTCCTCCTTCTACGTGGTGATGTGGAAACAGACCGAACAAACCTACTGGCAGGCCGTTCCCTTCAGAGCCGTCGCCGAGCCTGGAATACAGCTCAAGGTGTGGTTAAAGTGTGTGTGTGTCTGTTCTGTGTTTGCTGTACAACACAATACCCCCATCTTGTCATCAACAGCTCTTTTCTCTCTCTTATCCTGTGTGGCTGTTCTCCTGCAGGCAGTGAAGTCTAAGACGGGTCCAGGTGAGTACCTGAGGAACTCCCTGTGGCACACAGGAGACACCACAGACCAGGTCCGTCTGCTGTGGAAGGATCCCAGGAACGTTGGCTGGAAGGACAAGGTCTCCTACCGCTGGTACCTCCAGCACAGACCGCAGGTTGGATACATCAGGTACAGACACACACACACACACACACACACACACACGCAGTGGTGGAAAGAGTATGAAAACATCCTGCTCAAGTAGAAGTACTGGAATTTTTCTTGAGTAGAAGTAAAATTGCCAGTGTAAACATCTAGTTAAGTAAAAATAGAAAGTAGCTCATTTAAAATGTACTGAGAGTAAAAGTTACTGAGTTACTTTTTAGAAAAGTGAAAATTGTTTCATCTTTTTGATGTAATTCTAAAATGACAAGAGGACAGAGTTCAAATGGCTCCACAATTGGCTAATTTATGTTGGTCCAGTTTCTGATGCTTGTGGAGAGCCACAAAATTTGTACTCTGTAATGGCTGTGATTTAAAATGTAGCTAAGTACAATACTTCAGTAAAAATGTACTTAAGTACAAGCAAAATTACTGACTTTTAAAAAATACAAGTACACAAAAAAGCTACTCAATCACAGTAGCTGGTGTAAATGTAATGAGTTATTTCTACCCTTGCACACATGCGCACACAAACACTCAGACATACACACACATGCCAAATAACTAACGTGTTTCAATGTGTGTGGACCAGGGCTCGCTTCTACGAGGGCTCCACCCTGGTGGCAGACTCTGGGGTGACAATTGACACCAGTATGAGGGGAGGGAGACTGGGCGTGTTCTGCTTCTCTCAGGAAAACATCATCTGGTCCAATCTGAAGTACCGCTGCAATGGTGAGTGTCAACCAACCACATAATGATTACTGATTACTATCAATTTGACAGGTCCAAAGCATGACAACATGCTGCAATGCTTATGAATTACTTTCTCTGTTTAATTAAGGTAATGTCTGAACTACAGAGATTAGGTTTCTGAGTTTCTCTCTCTTTTCTCATTCCCATAGACACTATTCCTGCTGACTACCAGGAGTTCAGCACCCAGAACACTGACTGAAGTCATCTTTCATGGAGTGAAGCTATAAATAAGGGGAGAGGGAGCAAGGGAAGCAGAGTGATCAATAAAGGAAAGGAGGGGATAAGCTCTGCTGAAAGCATGGATAAGAGGAGCAGAGCAGCAAAACGGAGAGAGGAGAGGTAGAGGTCACAAGTTAAAGGAAGATAGATGAAAGTGGGAGGAAAGTACTGAGGAATAACTTGAAGGAGAAAACAGATTTTGGTAAAAGGCTTGTATTTTATCATTATTGTGTGGATAGTCACAGCAAAGCAGGGTCTTGGGAAAGCATAACTTTGGGCATTATATACTACTCCAGTACATTGTATACATGTGTACAACTTCATCATCAGGTTCTGTGTGTGTCTATGCAACTTCATTGGCAATTTTTTTCTGCCTTTTTTATGAAGACTATTACACGTGTAATGTTATTTTTGAATAAACGTGTAATAATAAAATCGTGAGCATTTGGCAAAAACCATTCTATTAATCCTTTTTAATTTCAATCTGAAGTGACAACAGATCACTGTATGGTATTCACCAGTATGAAGGAAAAGCAAAACAGCAGATACACACACCACAGGGTGTTCACATGGATGTTTTATTGAAAGAGTGTGGACAATGTGAACCAGTTGTACCCAATGAGACACAGACACCACACACACTCGTTCCACACCTCTGTGTTCCAGACATACTAAGTGGTCAAAAAGTGGTAAATTGTTACGGCAGTGTACAGCGTTCACTTACTTCCTGCCATACGACTTAAGATTTTCTAGTTTGATATCAAAGCTGCTGAGCACCATTTTATTTCTGCATTCATATGAGTCATCAAAACGCAGAAACATTTCCAAAAAAGAGTGGCTAGACAGAATTTGCAGGTACAAAAAGCATAATTCATACTAAAATTTTCACAAACCACACAAATGTAGCCAAAATGTACATATAAGTTATTATAAAACACGTTTATACGTTAGGAATACAATTAGACAACAGAAGAACATATTACTGATTTATTGTTGATGAGCGAGAAACATTAAGGAAAGCACTTACAGTTGACAATGTACAATATACTGTATTTCTATACAAAAAAACAAAACAAAACTTCTATTACACATCAGGCAATAAACAGCTGAAGACGTTTCTGTAAATTTTGGAGTCGGTCAGTAAACTCAACATCCAGTGTTGAATAACCAATACACACTCGTGCCCCGTGATTCCAACCCCCATCATTTACTGACCAGGGCAAAATGCCTCTATAACTTTGTACAGAAAACAGCTAAGTGTCTGTGTGTGCATGCAGATATGTGATGTTTTGGGTTATCTTTCTCTCTGTAGTAAATAATCTGAAAGAATCATTCCTTGTTTTCTGAGATCTACCTTTGGCAAACGTTTCTCAACTGTCTGACCGCAGCTCTTCCAGAGAGGCGACGCTCCTCTAACATTCCTGTTAGGTAAGGCAGGTTGATTTGGAGAGCATTTCCCTGTACAGCAACGGCTGAAACTGCTGTACAACTGACTGATTTCCCTAATAAAAGATGCAGCTCAAAAGGAGCACTGACACAAATGTGATCATGAACCTATCCTTCTGATCTAACTGGATGCTTCACGAGAACGGATGTCTAACACTGAAAAGAGCTTGATCCATTGCATAGAAAACTTCTACAAAAGGGCGCAATATAACAAGCAAAGACACATACAGCTGATATGTGAGCCTGAGAGATGGGTCTTTAAACAGAGGCAGGGGCAATTCTAGTTCAATTTACTCCACACTCCTTCACGAAGTGATTTCCGATTAACTGAAAAAACAGTGAGTGAAAATAAATACAATTTATTTTGTACCATCATCATCTAAATTGAAATAAATTTGCCCCAATCCTCTGGTACAATTGTATGGTCCAATGGAACAGAACTGAGATTCCAAACCCTTCCAGGCTGAAGGGCCAGGGGAGCATCCATGAAAAACTGACACACACAGGAAATACATGATGTAAAATACGCATGCAAGGCTGGAATTATCAATGAATCTATAGGGGCTGAACTCTCCTCGTGTTTCAATATCAACATGAAACATGTTGCTCCAGTCCGTTTACCAACTGTGCTCCCATGATTCTCTGTAATTCCAAGCCTGCAGGTAACATAATAAAAACTCCAGGAGTCAATGGTAGTAAAAAATAAGAGACAACACTTGCCTTCAAGGCATCAATACCTTAACATTGTAAAAAAAAACAAAAAAAACATGTAAAATAAACACTAGCATATAAACCAAAAGGCAACATAATGCTCCATGTAGAAAGTTGAGGGTAGTGTAGGGTTGTGTTTCAAGGTAAAGGGGGTGGTGGTCCCTTGGCTCAGCCTGAAAGCCCCTGCCTGGCCACATCCCTAGAATCAGATTACCCTGACCCTAGTCTAGTGGTGAGTGTGTGTGTGTGTGTGTGTGTGTGTGTGTGTTTAAGTGTGTGTGTCCTAGGCCTCAAAGCGCTTGGGGCAGACCATGGGAGCGACGAGGGTCCACATGTAGAGGATGAGACAGACCCAGCAGGAGGCCATCTTGATCCAGAACACCGACCAGCTCCCCTCCAACAGCTTCTCGATCTTATGGTCGTCATAGCTACAGTGGAAGAAGACCCAGTGAGACAAAATGGCTACAACCGAACGTAAACACACAGTAGAACTGATTTTCAATGGGTATGTTTACATCCACGGCAACTATGTGATCTTGACCTGATTAAGGCAATACTCTGTAACAAAGGTTGAGTAAACGCCTTAGTCTCACTATCTTAATCACAGTAAGGTCATAATCAGTGTAAAAATAACCTGGTTAGTACACCTGGATTTCTGCTCAATCTGATGATTTATTTGGCCATGTTAATGCCTTAGTCTGATTTAAAATATATATATATATGTATATATATATATATATATATATATATATATATATATATATATATATACATATATATATCAAATAATGATATTAATACGCTTTTTCTGTATAGCAGCTTTTCAAACAGAGTTTACAAAGCTTTACAGAGCAAAAAATGACACCACATAAAACAATCAATAATACATAAGAACACAGAATTAAGAATCTAGGAGATGTTACAGAAAGCAATTTTATAAAAATGGGTTTTAAACGGAGATTTAAAAGAATGAACAGATTTAGCTAGCCTTAGCTCCTCCGAGATCGCTTGGTCTCCTTTGGTCTTCTTTGGCTTATCCGGAGTTAAAAAGTCAGTAATGTAGTTAGGGGCTAAACCATGCTGTGATTAAAAGTAATCAGTAAAATCTTAAATTCGATTCTAAATCTAACAGGCAGGCAGTGCGGGTTGGCTAACACTGGGGTGATGTGCTCTCTACTTTTGACACCAGACAGAATAATACTGCTTTGGTTAAGTTGTTCTCCAGGTGCATCAATGTGATCTGACAAAATGTTTTTCATCTGATATCAAGATGACTGCAGGCTGGATCTCAGTGCATCACACCCTGCTGTGAGTCAACTAACCCAACTATCAAATAAATTCATGTAAACCCAGTTTATTGGGGGAAAACTGCACTACTCTCAACCATTTTAATAATAAAAAAAACGATCTCCTCAGTTTGATTATTCATAATAACTGAAGTATTGTAGGCATGTAAACATACCCACTGATGCTCAAACATGGGACCACAATCAGAAAGTACTTTACAGTGAGCGGCACTTACTGGAACCAGTTGGTGACGGTCATCATGACGTAGAGGGAGCCCAGGAAGAAGACAAAATGGAAGTAGGCGTAGCTGTAGATGGTTCCTTCTCTCTCATCATACAGCACGTTCTGGCCTGAACCGGTCTTCTCCTCATCATAGTCATCTGAAGGACAAACATTACATCACATATCGGGATGTTACACTGACACTCTTAATGTGCTAAAACGTATGAGATATTGGCTTCAGTTAAGGTTACTGATGTGAGACAGGCACAGCTGACTGAAATTTGAGAGGCAAGTGGTGAGGAAGCTTGATGTCATTTTGGACTGCCCTAGATATTTAGCTGTTGTATACTGAGGTAACGTCTGGTGTTGGACTGAAGTGTGTCCGTATGGTACAAGATGTGATGATTTTCTGATGGTTTTCACAGCGACTGACTGAATACGCATCGCCTGCCTTGGACCCAAAATGTCCTCATTTCCCAAAAGACGACACCGTTTTATTTCTCCAGCAGGGGGCAGTGTGAGCCTTCCCAGAATGCCTCTACCCCACTGGCCCAGCTCCACTATGCCAGCTCCACTATGCCATACTAACCTCCTAGTAACAGTGACATCATCTCTGTTTGCTGACCAATGCTTTCTCACCATCCTCACTCTGGCTGAGGAATAACAATGAGCATAGTCCCTGCATGTGCAAAAACTACAGCTGGGAAACATGAACATACATATGCAACGAATGGCCTGGAGATGGAGGCAGGGGGAGAAAGAGAGAGGAAAAAAAGAGGAGAATAAGATAGATGAGGAGGGGAAAAAAAGATGTGTTAGTGAAGAGGAATGATTTGAGTTTCCTCACCTGTGTCATCTCCAAAACAGAAACAGCAGCGAGCTCTCTGCAGGGTAAAAAAAGAGAGACAGGTTAGCGCTCTACTGGAATTCAACATTTGAAAAACACACACACACACACACACACACACACACACATACACTTATGTATGCCTAATCTGCTGTATTTCATAAGGACGGTTTAATTGGGAGTGCCTGGTTGGCGGGACTTCACAGTCCTGTCTGCTCTGCTTGACCAGTGTGTCTTTTTCTTTGACCCACACACTTACACTCACCTACTTGAGCTGAATGTATTTGTCTGTGTGTGTGTGTGTGTGTGTGTGTGTGTGTGTGTGTGTGTGTGTGTCTGTGTCTGTGTGCATTTACCTCAGTCTCAGGCTCACTGTTCCTACACACTCTCAGCGCAGCAGAGCTTCGCCTGGTGGTGGAGGTCAAGCTAGAGAGAGGGTGGGGAGGGAGAAATAGACATAGAGACACAGATAGAAAGAAAGCAGGAGGGAGGGAGGGAGGGAGGAAGAGAGAGAAACATTCTGTCAGAAGGTATTTTTCCAGTAATTTGCAGTTTCAGATGGCTGGAGAGTCTAACTCCCCCTTCTCCATGGAGAGACCACAAGAGACATGATGCCTCCACTTGATGGGAAACACATGTGGACAAACGCACAAAGCTATAGTTCTCGAATCACACGCCCTTAGCACAGCCACAGCCAATCACACGCAGCCTCTCCGGAGTGACAGCCAATCAAAACCGCCCTGTCTCTGTGGATACCGCCTGTCATACGTTATTGTACTTTTGTTACACATTGCCTGTAGCAGATCTGGTGTCCTGTCATGAGGGGGGGGAAATCATCACAGCCATTACCTAATCTCGCAATTCTGTAAGTTCATGGGGAGAGGGGTAGAGAAGAGAAGAGAAGAGACCCTGAACACATAAAGAGAATTTATGGTGTACATCCATCTGAGGTGTGTGTGTGTGTGTGTGTGTGTGTGTGTCTCACCAAGAATAAAGGACACAGCAAAACAGGATAACGGTTCCCACAGCTGTGACAATCTTCTTGTCGCTCTCTGTCCCGGAGTTGAAGGGAAACACACACACTGTTGTGTTCACCCCGTCCCTCTCCACCACTAGACAGAAAGAATGTGCAGAAAATGAGAGACGGATGGGGAAAAAGTGGAAGTAGAAGGAGGATTGTATAAGGAGGTTGGGAAGGAGGGAGGGGGAGATGGAGAGAAGGAATGACTTAAAAGCATAATAAGCTTAAAGTTAATCTATGTTAAGTGATAGCGTGTGACTAGCATTATGCAACGTAAGAAGGCTAACCTTTTAGTAATAAAAATATAGAGCGTTTTATTATATGGCGCCTGTAGATTCATAAATTTGAAAAATGAAATATCTGTAACTCAATATACCTATTACATCCACGGTTTATTTTTAGATCGATTTCAAGTGAGCAACCACATATTCATCCTCTGCATAGTGACTTTTAGTTGTACATAGTCTCCCATTGCCCACCACCAAAACATAGCTGCCAGACTTAGCCACATGCCTTTTAAAATGACTTACTATCTATCTTTAGTGCTTCTACATTCTCATTTTCTCATTTTTTATATAGCGTTTGCTCACGTGTTAGCATGGAACATACAATCTACCGGGGACATATGGATGATTTTGGTGTTTATGTTATCATCACTTATCGTAAAT
This sequence comes from Centroberyx gerrardi, assembly GCF_048128805.1. Taxonomy (NCBI): domain Eukaryota; kingdom Metazoa; phylum Chordata; class Actinopteri; order Beryciformes; family Berycidae; genus Centroberyx; species Centroberyx gerrardi. The sequence goes on from NC_136004.1 coordinate 16,190,768, forward strand.
GGTCTGGATCGCCACCACAATAAGCAACCAATAATAAGGAAGCGCAAGGGTCAAAGACAGCGCAGAGACAGAAGATGTACAGATAAAAAACACTATGTCCCTAAAATGTTATGTATATTAGAAAAATGTTAATCAAAGAGACAGGAGCCAGGCAGAGCAAAGAGGTTAACAAACCCAACCCATGATCCAACAGTAAGTGAGTAAGACCTGTTGACCCGAGCAAACAGGCCTTTGTCCATACTCACTTTCTTTAGGCTTGCTGGAGAAGGCTGAGAAGGTGAGGTACATGACGTACACACTGATGACTCCTGGCTGCAGAAGGCCTGATGTGGGCTGCACTGCAGGGACACAGAGAGCAATACAGGTCTCAATGTAACTGGCTATACTGAGGGAGATATGCAAAAAATATATATATGTACAGAGGTTCAAAGTTATTGCATTATTATTGTGTGTGTGTGTCTGTGCGTGGTTGACAGTCAAGCCATGCTGTTTAGTATGGGGAGCAGGGGGGAAAATATAGCCAATAGTGCTACTCGTTCATTAGCTTTAATCAAGTTCATGTTCATTTTTTTATATAGTCCTTCATCACAAACATGTCTCAAAGGACTTGACAGAGAATGAGCCTACCTAGATCTAACTGATCAGCAATCAATCACAGAACAAAATGATGTGATACAGCGTGCAGCAAATAAAACACAAGGAAACAGAACAAAGCCACATGACATGTTGAAAAGACATGACAGGCCTACCTAACCTACATAACCTAGCCTAGAGTACCCGGCACCACCAACCTTCGACCCTTGGTGCATACAAGGAATAACTCCCAAGAAAACCTCATTAGGAAAAAGTGGAAGAAACCTTGGGCGGGCCGAGCCAAAGAGGGATCCCCCACTGGGACGGCTGAGCGTGTAATAGGTGCCAGGACACAACAATAAAGTGGACAGTAACATGGACAGTCACAATGAGATAAGAAAGCAGATGAGATCATGATGTTATGTTGTTTCAGGTTCGTTGCTACTGTGACAACTGAATTTCCCTCTGGGATGAATAAAAAGTACCTATCTGTCAATACCACTGAATGGAAATGCCTGCGTTTTCATGCGTGTTACACACAGTCACGTGTGTGTGTGTGTGTGTGTGTGCGTCCTCACGTTTCTGTATGCATGGGGAGATGGCCAGCAGGGAGACGATGAAGCAGAGGCTGCCGTTGATGCCCAGGAAGACCTTGTTGAGGAGACAGGCCTCAGGGTGGGTGTAGAAGAGACCCATGAAGACTACAGCTCCCACCGCCACACTGAACAGCACCAGAGTCACCAGGGCCAGAGCCGCGTACCACAGGCGGTTATACTTCACTCCAGAGCTCCTGAAGAGAGAGGGAGGAAAAAAAGAGTGAAAAAGGAAATAATGCATTAAAGACAGAAATACAGAGCAAGAGAAACAGTGAAAAAAGAGAAACAATCAAAGAGTGAAAGTAAAGGATGCAAATGAAAAAGTGGGGAAAAAACAAAAGCACAAGAAAAAGAAAGAAAAAAGATTCAAAGAAAGAGAGTGAAAGAGCAAAAGAAAGAGCAAAAGAAAGAAAGAAGAGTTATGTTAGCTGAGTTATTCCTGCACCCTGAGGCGAAGAGGAGACAGGTTTATGGCTGCTTGAAGTACTTCCACATCCGTTATACTTAGTCTGCAAACGGTTTTTTGTTTAAAGGTTTTAGTAAAAAAAAAAAAAACTAAGAAAAAAAAAAAGTCAAAATGAGTACATACAGTATGTGAATAGACACAAATACAGACTCAGAGGTTTAAGTTTCTTTAATTGGTAACCAAACCTATAAAAGTTTCTGAAACAATCCCTTCTGGAGTGTGTGTATGTGTGTGTGTGTGTGGGAAGGGGAAACTGAGTGCACACTCCTAAACCCTGTGCATCCTGTGCATCTGCACAGTGCTGGTCTGCTGCCAAGACTGCCCTCCCCCACCCCCAAAAACACACAACTACATCATTCCCTCTTTCCACCCTTTTCTCATCCAAATGACCCCACAGAGGGCCACATCCCACCCTCTCTGTCTCCGTCTCTCTATAACAAACAAAAAGCACTGTATTCTTCTGATTTACAGGTTTTCCATGCTTACATAAATAGGCCGGACCTTGAGTTTGTTACTGGGACTGTAGAAAGAAGAGCAGAGGGAAGGTGTTGTTCTCACCAATTTGTGTTCCACCTGTGGGCAAACTCCACCAGCAGCATGAGCTGGATCAGCAGGAAGAGGAACCCACCTCCGGCTCCTACGTAGCGCCACACTGTAGCGGCGAGCAGGAGAAGAGAGAGACAGGGAAATCATTTTAGAGACGGGAAGACCTGTGTTAAAAGGAGAAATCACAGCACTGCAGCCCTAGGGTGAGTCTCCTCTGTCCATACCGTCCAGAAAGGTTTCCTGTTCTGGGAGGAAGAAGCCTCCGGCGCAGCAGGCCACCAGCGCAAAGAACTTCAGCAACCAGAACCTGACGCACAAAACAGAGATAATGTAAGAGGCTGTAAACCACCAAAATAAAGGAAAACACAAATATACTGTAGTCACAGTGACTGACAGAACAACCTTAGTATGAATTCCCATTTGGTGTTTTCTTAATGGTGGTACCAAACACGTTAAGTGCCACTAGAATTTCCATAACAAATCCAAAAATATTCAATTGGGTTATGATCTGGTGGTCAAGATAGCCGTGGCTTATGGCTTATGTTGTTTTCATGCTCAGCAAATTATTCAGTAACCACTCATGTCATGTAGATTGGGGCAATGGATTGGGGTCCTTCATTATCGGAGAAAGGTCATTTTTTGTTGTCCAACTTGTCCTCTAAGAAGCTGCGCAGACCTAACCCATGCCAAGAAAAATCATAACCTGCTTGCTTTCAATGTACCTACGTTCACTCAAGTGTTTGACTTTATTTTGGCCTTTAGCTTTTCCTACACATACATGCACTGCAAGCTCAGACCACTCAGACCACCAAATGTGAATTGTTAAATGACTGACAGACAAGGAGGTAGACAGAAAGACAAACTAGGCCTTCTTACCCGTTATGTACGGCCGCCCTGCAGCCTGTGCTGTTGTTGACTCGTATGGTGAAGATACAGAAGAATAAGAAGAAGCAGGCCATGCCGAAGCACACCTTGTAGACGGCAGAGTAGCCAACCAGAGTCTTGCAGTTCTCCCCTGCATTCAGCGTCTCACAGAGGTTACCGTAGAAGGGGATCTGACGGACAAACACACACAGACACAAAATCCTTGGATGAAAACCACTGCTATGCTGAAAAAGATCACCTCTGTTCATGTTTGTCTAGTACGCAGCTTCAGAGAAAAGGCCCAATAGTGTCCATGCCGAGCGTCACGCCTCTAAAGGAGCAGAAAGAGGGAACAGGCAGCGACACCAACCCCTCTTTCTCTCCATGAAGACCTCTTTCATCCCTCGTTCTCTACGGGCTGTTAGAGGGGCCTTACAACCAACTGTCAGTGTACACAAACAAAGAGACAGATGAATAAATTAACTGCCTCCTTTCAGCAAGTCAGAGAGTTACGACAGGGAGAGAAAAGGGGAGAGCGCGCGAGCGAGAGAGAGAGCAAGAGAGAGGCAGAAAGATAGAGAGATAAAGATGGAGAGGATGAGCTTGAAATAAAGTTACACACTTTTTGTTTTGACCCACAGAGGGCCGCACAAACAAGAAGAGAGCAAAGTCTGAGTCAATTAAGTAGATCAGGACTTTGTTGTGACATTCAACAGGAAATTCAAAGTGCTTTCGCTTCAGTGGCAAGAGAAGAGACTGCCTCCGAGTTTGATATTCTCGGAATGGAAGTTGAAATGTCTCTTCCCTTCTCTGACGGCCCTGACTGTAGAGAAGTGGGTGGACGGTAGGGAGTAGGGACCAACAGATTGCATAAATACCGATATATTTGTGTGTGCATACATCCAAACCATCAGAAGTTATCTTAAAAAAAAGAGATTTCTGTCACATTTACTGTTTAAACGTCAAATATGAGAGATACTTTTTAAGCAGAAGTCCATTTTTGCCACAGCCACAGAAGAAAATCTTTACTTTGAGATAATACACGGTGAGTTGGCCTCCCTACTTATCGGCAGAGGATATCGGACTCAGGTTTATATGTCGGTCGGGCGCTAGCGGATAGAGTTGTCATGACTTCTGTGTGTCAGAGAGTTTCCAGAGCCAGATCAGTAGGTAGAGTAAAAGGCCCATTTTGGAGCTTTTGTCTCATGTTGAGGACCATATTAGCATGTCCATGGTGTTGTGATTAAGAGGGAAAGGGGCCGGCTGTTTCAGACTGCTGTAAATCTCGGGAGAAAAGACCAGCGCTCTCACACACACAATGGCTGCTCTCTTAGCTGGGACTTCCCACTGTGCTCTGCGTGTGACTGTGTGTGTGTGTGTGTGTGTGTGTATGTGTGTATCACTCAGCAGGCATTGCGTGGGGCTATCAGAGGCCATTTTGTGCCTGGATGGGCCTTTTACAGGACTCCACTCTCACAAGGAGGTGCACAGTAGGGAGTCGTTTCTCTACTGTACTGTAGACACTGGCAGAGGAAGAGAGAAGGCAAAGCAGTGGAGAGAGATTGATGGAAAAAAAATCACTCCGTTCTCAAATAGCGCTTTCAGTTGAGGAAGCTTGCGGGCACTGCCATAGTAACACAGTCAGCTGAATGTATTCTTCCCAGAAATGGAAATAAAAGACATCTCATTCTTTCCAATTGTCTTTGTCTTCCAGTGTATGATGATGTACATATGGCACCTTGGAACGGGAACAGTTCTCAAGCTTAGATATTCAGCAATCAATAGAAAGGCATGGACATATGAGAAAGAAGGCGACTACCCAGGACACCGTCCTCCCTGAAAGAAAAACATGTCAGCCACCGTGTGTCACACTGACTACAGCCTGACTCACACAGAGGGGCAGATTAAAGATGAGAGAATAGCTCTATTATAAAAACTACCCACCAGACAACAACATACCCACACAAGCCTTTAAATTAAAATGGAATTCCTCTTAAAAAACACCCACAGAAAGAGTCAATCTGATCATGATCCTGGACAATGCAAAGGCCTGGGTGGATCAAAGAAGCAGCAGGAAAAAAAAAATTTTCAACAATGAAAACTGGAAAGAGCCAAACAGAGAGCTGAAGGCGTCCTGCATATCTCCTCCCAACTCCAGAGGCTCAGCTGGGCGGTTCATGGCCAGGCTACCAGCCCAGATTACTGCCTTTCCACTGCATAGATACACATGCACCCTCCAGGGAAAAGAGGGGGGCCGCTAACTTGCTAGCATCATTCTTACATTTTTTTTAAATTCCATTTACAGCAGAGACATGGCTGACAACATGACAGGTGAAAAAAATAATACAAAATACATGGTTGGTTCAACACCCACCTAAAAATGCATGTTGGGGAATTTACATGTGCAGGGAGTGTGTAACTTGCTAACATCTTCTTTCTCTTTTCTTTCCTGTTTAGCTCCACCTCGATATGTGTATCTGTTGCACAGTACTCTAGCTTTCATTTCACTGTCTAAACAATACTCAGGCCTCACATTACGTGGTAACCACTGCAGAGTGAAGCAGGCAGAGGAAGTGGAGAGTTAGCAGAAGGCCAAACAGCGTAAAGGATCACAGTATTGAGGCTACTGTTGGCTAGGTTACTAGAGCTGAGCCCACCCTAACTCTTCTATTCAGTAAACTAGGCCATCCACAAAACAACCACAGCATTAAACATGTAAGACTGCAGGAAGTCACCAGCTATCCCGCTTACCATGCAATTACACACACGGGAAATCATGACTGCTAATCTTTGCTACTAGATCTTATAGTAACTATACAAAGCAAGAAGGGCACAGAAGGGTGTTCTCGTTCCTATGTGCTCCGCTTTCTCTTCTATCCCACCGAGGCAGTTATTTATTACAGGCTTTATAGAGCAGAGAGTTCCCAAATCACTGCACTCACTCCGTTGTCTCTCTCTCTGTTGTGGGCCACAGAGGAAGGCGTTTAAGTCAATTTCTATGCTGTCATTTCCTCCCTACCTTTTTACTAGAACTTTTATTTTACCACATCAATTGACTTATAAAGTTAAGTTATAAATCTTCCTTAATGGTGACTTCATTAAAAATGTCAGAGGATTCTATTAAGGTGTAGTATGCTCAAGTCAGAAAAGAGGGGTAGCCAACTAGTTTTTCCTGTTTTAGGCTCCTAAAGTGTGTGCATTAACTGTTTGTGTATGCACTGCATTGCCATATGTGTGTATATATACTGTATGTGAGAAAGAGAGAGAGAGAGAGCAAAAGACAGAGTGAGAGAGCTCTATTTCAAAATGCTATCCATTTTGTTAAAAAAAAAAAAAAAAAAAAATCCTCATGTTCACCATTCAATATCTCAAAAATATAGAGGATCCAGTCTGTAGAAGTATTATCATTTTGTAAACCAAGGGCTTAAGTTACTGTCGTGAAAGTTTTCTGTAATAAAGAGACTTGGAGAAGAGAAGTTGTCTTTCTGTCGTCTTTATTGCTTGCAAGCAGGCACAATGTTCACACCAGAACTGTGAGAGGCAAAGAGCGAAATAATGTGTTTTGCTTCTTATAATCATGTAGTGGACACAGCACATTCTTGTACTTGAAACATTCTGCTTAGGGTGCATCTGTGCATAACAAAGATAAACGGGCTAGAACCGGTTACGACTGGATGAAATCACAATGTCATAAGAGTACATAACAGATATTAAAGTATAGTATAATTTCCACTACAGTTACCAACTGTCCAAACCAAGTCATAATTTGTTTTAATGTTGTGTTATCAATAATTTTGTAAGTGAGTAAGAAGAGTAAGTGTTTTCTTTTTTTCCCCAAATGTCAATTCGGAACAAACCTCTTCATATGTACATGCTACTTTGTGTGAGTGTGTGTGTGTGTGTGTGTGTGAAGGGGAGGGGTGTTACATTATTGTGTGTCTACATGCACTTACATGTAGTTTCATCTCCTCCTCGACAGTGGGGGACATCATGATGACACAGATGATGGTGACCAGCAGGAAGTAGAGGGCGTACATGATGCGGGTCCCTGTGGACTGTTTGATCTTGGGACAGCAGCCACAGCAGCACGAGCAGGCCGCCGAGCCGCAGCAGCACGCCAGCTACAGACAGAGGAGATGGAGAACACATTACCGAATCAGTTTCACATTTGTCGACATGCATCATTATAAGCTATCCGATATGGATAAATTCAAGGGGGGCATGGGTCCAGGGACGCTGCTCTGAGGCTGAGCCTGCACTCTGACCTTCCTGGCAAGCCAAAAGAGACTTTCCCGAGGTCAGCGAAGTATCACATTAAGACAGCAACAGCGAATTTGGTTACAGTCAGAGAAACATTTCACAATATGCAATAAAACAGTCTCAGAACAGTGAAAGGAAGAATAGGAGAGAGACCAAGAGCGGCTGAGAAAAGGAGAGGAAGAAGAAACACTGGCATGGTCCTAAAACAATTGCTATTCCAGGTCTGAGCCATTGCAATGGGAGACAGCAATACAATGGAAAGTTTGCAACTCAAAACTATGGCAACTTATTGGACAGGGAACATCTTGCAGTAGAATAGGCCTGCCTGTCTGTTACTTTGCTCATTCATGGTTTCTATCATGAGGACTAGATCCCCCCCCTCACCCTCCTTCATCCTACATAGTGGCAGCTCTCAGTCACTGTAGACAGTGAAGCCTCTCTGCAGTCCATGCACAGACACACAGACACACACACTCACACACAGAGGCCTGCTCTGTTTCTTCTGACAGGCCCTCATATAAGAGGACCAGTCTCAGGCCCTGTGTTCTATTTCAGAAGGACGAGGCTGGATAATTACACAGCGTAGCGTCTCTCTCTGTAGCCGCCCCACCCTGCTGCTGGTGTAAGCCTCCGACCCCGTGAGCATGAGGAACACACGTGGCTGTGGTGAGAGGTGACTCCCCGCTGTTGGCTGGAGTTGAGGTTCGGTTATGTTGTTAGGGCCGCGTTGGCTCCCCTTTACTGGAGGACTTCTATCATCTTTCTTTATCTTTGCTCCCCTTGCCTGATATGACACAGGCTTTACTGCCGATAAGTACTAAGCAAACAGTGTTAATGTAGGCTACATGCCCAGGCTAGTCTGACCATAGCTTTGCATCTGTTTGAGCTAGTGGCAAAACCAGTCTGTGGCTCCTGTCTGAGTGAACACAAAGTTGTGCTTTTAAGAAATCACATCATTGTACACTACCAGTCAAAAGTTTGGACGCGCCTGATTGAATGTACTATGTTTTTCATGATCTTAAAGCCATTTTGATTATGCTTAAATGCTTGAAATTTGTTTCTTAGACAAATATAAATAGTGAAGTTGATGCCTATGTATGAATTTCTTTCCAAAGCCTTTGCCTTTCCGTCAAGGCAAAGGGCGGCTACTTTAAATAATCTAAAATATGAGATAGTTTTGATTTGTTTAACACTTTTTTGGTCACTGCATAATTCCATTTGTGTTATTTCATAGTTTTGATGTCTTCACTATTAATCTAAAATGTGGAAAATAGTAAAAACGTATGACTCGTAGTTTATGTCCATACTTGGCCTGAAAATGGTTGTTACGTGTCTCCTGTGACTGAATTTATTTAAATCTGTGTCTGCAATACTTTTTTCCACTGTCCTCCATCTCTTTACACTGCTTACATGCGTCTTGTGGCTGGATTGCACCCAAACAACGTAGAATACCAATCCCAATTCGAGCCTGACCACGTCCATATTGAAGATCTGATGGCAATGTGTGCAAATTAAAATTTTTGTTTGTCCAGACCTGTCACTTAATGTGTCCTGCGTGATCAGATTACAGAATTCGCATTTAAATGACAAGTGTAACCTTGGCCTCTGTCTGTTTTTCTGCGTGTGTGTCCTAAGCCAGGGTGTGTAATCTGGTCAGGGTGTGCTGATGCAGTAAAGCCAGTGTGTGACATGGTCTGATGTGTTGTGTTCCGCTCCAGATGCCAGTAATCTGCGGTATGCTGCAGACTCGTGGATCCACACAGGCACATGGTCAGGATCGGGCTACTTCTCTGGCCACAAGGCCTGCTCTCTCTGCCTCTGCCTCGCTTCTCCCTCTGACCAGGGCTTTCCCCGACGGTTCAATTTTTCAGTGAGATGACATAATGCAAAGAATTTCAGATATTCATTATATTTTAGCATCTTTTCCGTTCATCAGACTTCTCAATGTACTTCAAAAGTGCCTCTTCCTTGCCTAGAGCTCTCAAATGGATTCTAATAGCTTTGTCTTTCTGGTGTGAGCTATGTGGTGCGGTCTTCGATAGTTCTCTAAACCCACTCCCGTGTGAAACCAAACCCACTAATGTTGTTCACCACCCAAGTCTCTCTAAGAGCTGGGGAAAAACCTGCTGTGTCTCTCACTCTTGTTCAAGAGCATACTATAAACCAGTAGATTCATTATCTAGGCTGTGTGAGCTACTAAATTATTAACATTGAGTGAAACCATTGCAATTACCGATTTAATCCTTTGTCCTACTCTAACTATTTGTTTCCACTGGCTGTGGCTGACAGGGATTTTTCTGCAAGTTCCTAGGAGGTTTGAACAAAGGAAAAAATTCTAATCAGCAGATTTGAGATGGTGACTCAATCTTATTGGTTGTGAAAAAAACACCCCCAAGACACACATCCAACTGCAAATGAGCACAGGTAAGTTTAAGTGTAAAAATAGCAACACAGTCAGACATTACTCATGATTGACATGAGCGCTGTAAAAAACAACTTGACTGAAAGAACGTGGCACTATGGTTTCTATGGCTGCATCAGTGGGAGAGTAACCTACATAGCAAAACCTCAGTTATATTCAAAGCATTCATGTGGCTGTTAGCTGCAGCTTAACAGTGGTGGGAATTAGATAAAGACCACAATGAATAATGACAGCACAACTGCACTTTTTGCCACTTTATATCATCATCAGGACCATTTCAATTTTGGCAATATTTATCCTATGATTATTACTTGTGGAAATCAAAAATTAAAAATGCTACATGATTATACAGGTTTAATTGTGCAGCCTCAGTCTCATATGACGCTGTGTAATCCTCAGTGATCAGCCCGTAGTTTCTGGGCTTGAGGGGCTGGAGGTTGGGTTTCAGACCAGGTCTCCATCTGACTACACACAGCTTAACAGGATAAGCCTTCGCCTTTGTCTCCTCTGCACCCTCAACCCTTATTCAATGGGCTATTAATTAACCACAACAGATTGAAAGTAAGCGGGGGAAAAACGGGACGATTTAAACTGTGAGGGTGTTTAGATTTCATTAGTTAGGGGGTGTTTCACCAGTGGACTGCACACAGTGAGGGGGCCAACAGCGAACTCTATAGCGCTGATGGAGGGAGGGGGGCTAGCAGAGGGGAATGCCTAGTGAGGAATTCCACCACACACAGAGACAAAAGGGGTATCCATGGTAACGCACACTGACCCTGCCCACTTCATGTCCCATCCACCCCCCTCCTCACCCGCCCGTGGCCCGCCTGCCTGCCCCACCAGCGTGTCGACAGGTGGTCGGCCTGTCTGCACTGTACACCCCTACTTCAATATCACAGCACCCCCCACTAGCTTGTTAAATCGCCCTAACCGTCTCCCAAATATCATTCTATAGCATAGCAACAGCATTTTATCTACTTGGTAAGTAAGCCTCGGTCTAGCTTTACCATTTGGCCTACTAAAAATAAGCCAGGACTCCCCCCAGCCCCCACTCCAGGCATCGTACATCGTGACGGTGGGACTCTTGAGGGACAAAGAAACTTCTCTTCCTCTCTCAGCCTCAAGCTCCGTTTCACGCTCTTCATCTCACTTCCGCCATCCTCCCCCACTCTGTTACTCGCAGGCTTATTGTTGTCATCTCTTGTTGTTTTTTTCCCCCTCTTCCTTTCTTCCTTTCACCCCTTCTTTGTTACCTTCGGTTGCCCTTTACCCTCCATCTCTCTCTCTCCACAGCTCTACTATCTTCCAGCTGTTCTAGGGGTCAGGGTGAAAGACGATATTGCTCTCTCCTCACACACATAAATACCAGAACACACACACACACACACACACACACACAGGCCTAACCATTAGTTAGACAGGATGGACAGGACACCATAGCGGGAAGACCTTCAGGAAATGAACCCAAATGCCATTCAAAATGAAACGAGTGCTTACAAAAGACAGAATTTGCCTGGATGACCTTGGCCAGTTCAGCAGGTTGTGATGAGAGACCTACAGCTGGTCCCAGATCAGCAAATGTGACACAGCCCTCTATGTAGACCATCGTTAAAACCACATCTGTGATTAGAATATGGGTTGTTATTAGGAGCCTTGATGATAACAACCATGTTGTTTCTCTCTTTTTTCCCTCCCCCATTCTCTTCTGCTTTTTTAGCCTGAAACAACCGGCAGTGGGCCTGATGAAAGAACTCCAGTATTAAACAAACAGGAAACCATCAGGGCAGCCTAAATCAAACACACAGGGGCAAACTCTGGTACACATAGCCATGCAGACACAGATGCTTGTGCAATACATAGGCCTATCGCAGAAATAGGTCACTGACTACATCACAGCAAGCGCAGTGCTGGAGAATCAGGAGGGGGAAGACAGACACAGAGCCAGCTATGTGTTTACTTTCTAGAACAACAAGACAACCAGCCATGCAGATGTCCTAACACCACAGGTTGAACAGTGAGGGCATGGTCATTTGACACAATGTAGAGGGGAATACCAAAAGAATAGCCTTAAGAATTTAACTATTACACACAGGCCATTTTGATAGCAGTATTTGGCAGTAGGCTACTCTGACTATTTGTTTCCACTGGCCGTGGCTGACAGGGATTTTTCTGCAAGTTCCTAGGAGGTTTGAACAAAGGAAAAAATTCTAATCAGCAGATTTGAGATGGCGACTCAATCTTATTGGTTGTGAAAAAAACACCCCCAAGACACACATCCAACTGCAAATGAACACAGGTAAGTTTAAGTGTAAAAATAGCAACACAGTCAGACATTACTCATGATTGACATGAGCGCTGTAAAAAACAACTTGACTGAAAGAACGTGGCACTATGGTGTCTATGGCTGCATCAGTGGGAGAGTAACCTACATAGCAAAACCTCAGTTATCTTCAAAGCATTCATGTGGCTGTTAGCTGCAGCTTAACAGTGGTGGGCATTAGATAAAGACCACAATGAATAATGACAGGCCAACGATTAAGCGGACACACCATAGAGATATAACACTAGAGGGGACATGTCAGAGAATTCCTATTCTGGAATGGAACCATATGGCAGCCATCTTACCTGGGTACACTTCTCAGCTGACTGTAATTGGAATCAATGGTGATAGTGCCTTATGCTGCCATAATATTTTTTTATTGAGACATCACTACTACTTTTTATTTAGCTCACTGTATACAAGACAACTGTGACTGTCTAAAATGGTACCAAACATGAGCATTTTTTGTAGTTTGTAGATAAAAATAGCTAAACTATGTTAAGTAATTATGTCTTAAATCATAAAGATTATCTTCTGGAAGTATTTTAATGGTGCATTTACTTTACAGAAACTATGAATCCTTTTTTCAAGAAGACTTTATAATTCTCAGATTTCTTTGGTACTCTTTGGTACTGAGTAGTTGTATTAAGAGTATATATGAAAATCTGCTTATTTTTAATGTAAAACCCCCAAATGATCTGTTGTTGTAGCAACAGACAGATGTTGGCAGCAATTAAATATCACCATCACTGAAACACACCTAACAATACACCCAGATAATATACGATAAAAGGCAAATGTAATGCCATTAAGTGGTTAGTGTGACAGCTTTAAGCCAATTTAAGCAGGTAATAATGGACATAAGCCCTCACATCTTTTTTTTTTACTTTATTGGCATGGCATCTTAGCCTACAATTAAGATTACAATCCATAAAGAAATAATTTATATAGATGCCATCATGTAAACAAGTAGGCTACTACAGTAAAAACAAACATCTCTACACTTGAATCAACTTCCAAAGAGAGTTCCAAAACAAAAACAGCCAAACAATCACACTGTGAATAGAAAGACCTATACACCATTATTTGTTGCAAATCAATCAGCTGTAGTTAAGATTTGCACTAAATTATGGTGTAAATATAGGTCTTTTTGGAACTCTGAAGAACTGGTCCCCACTGACTTCAGTTGTTTTGGAGAAGGCTGCTATGGAGTTGTGCTGGCAACCTCCCTGTGTGTTATATGGACAAACTTCACCTGTGTTTCAACTGGCATGAGGATGAGTAGATGATGACAGAATTTTCATTTTTGGGCGAACTATTCCTTTAAGTTGTGTCAGTTAAATTTAGCATATAAAACAGCCTCTATCTTCTACTCTACTGACGTGTGGAAGGTGATGCCAGCTTCTCTGGTCTCTTTGGTCCTTTTAGTGCAGCAGTTTGGTCCAGATCAGGACAACAGTGGTTGCTTCCCATAGACAGCTGTTGTAGTTACAGGTAAACTGGACCCAGGTAAGATGGCGGACGATTATCCCACGCTTAATGACATCATGTCCCCTCTAGTATTATATCTCTATGGGACACACCCTCTCATCTCAAATTACAACAATGCTTTTGTGGAATGGAGTGAAGAGAGAGAGACAGAGGGAAAGAGTGAAGAAAGAGGGAAAGGCAAAACGAAGAAACTCACAAAGACAATGAGATACATGGCAGGATCGAACACACACACACACACACACACACACACATAACACACAAGGTTCCTCTCTACAGGAGCTAGGTTGGCTCAGGCTCCAGACCTAGACCTACTCCATTTCCCTTTATGTTGTGACTGACAGCTCCACTATTGTCTATATAGCTAGGCAGCTGTATACACACAGCAAAAATGTATCACTGCTCTGTTTCCCATACACACTCAGAGGTCTTTGCTTCACTCCTGGCAAATATAGCCCCTAGCTACAACCAACAACAAGTCAAACGACTAGGAAAGAAAAAGACAAAGAGGAACAAAAAGTGAGGGACAGTGACGAGCAGAGAAACGCAGGGTAGAAATGAAGCAACCCCTGTCCACATGCAGACAAAGGAGTCTGTAACAAAAATAACCTAAGGAAACAGATCGAGCGAAGAACGGGAAGAGAGTCAGAACACAAGGCCGTATCAGATCAGCAGCAGGTACAGGCTAATCTGAGATCATGCTGTGTTTACCCAAAGGCCCATTTCACTTCTTAAAGTGTGTTGTTTAGTTGTGTGAGGCCTCAATTATGCAAAGCACACAATATCACGTTATGTCTAGCCATGGGCTCACTGTCTGTCAACTGATTCAAATGGCACCATGCACCATGTAAGCTGGCATTTCACACGGTTACATCAGCAACCTCCACCCTTGCATCAAAAAACCATTACAGAGACGGGACAGGAGAAGGAGAGGGAGAGGGAGAGTGAGGGAGACAAATTATCTACTCCCATGTGACAGGGAGACGAGAGGGATGTATGACAGCCAACGTCCCCGTGGGAAAACAAACTCCTGCTGCTGCTGACCAAAGCAACATTCCTGAGGGGAAGCTGAAAAATAACAGACATGTCTCATATGGACACAGTTGGCCTGTAGCCTAATTCTTACTGTACAACTGACCCATACCACCCCCACCACCCAGGGATCTGTTAGAGGGGTTTAGAGAGGATAGTGCTGGCCTAAATATTCACTCAGGCTATAGTTTTACAAATCAAGTGACTTTACAGCTCTCCAGCACCTGTTTCAGGACCATCTGTTCCACTGGGAGATAGCACCCCTCCAGTATGCAGCCTGACCTGGGCCATTAGCGGCCAAACCTCCGTTTGATGATAACAGCTCTGTGTGTGTGTGTGTGTGTGTGTGTGTTGCTGGGCTGCAGGTGAACAGTGTGCAATAGCAGCTTGCATGCCATTCTCTCTCTTCTTCACAGATGCACTCCAGACAACAATCCTCAACTCTTGCCCTGTTCTTCTCGGTCAAATGATAATAATGTATCAGTAGGCCAACTTTCTTTTTGCTTGCCCAATCCATGGAGGCCAGAGTGCAGAGTCAGGCACAGAACAACACAAAACAGAGCTCAGTGTGTCTTGCTCAAGGACACTTCATCGAGGCGGATTGCTTGCTGAAGGACAGTCTCTATAACTGCTTAGTCCTCCTGAATCCTTTATCCTGCCAAAGTTGCCTCTGCCATAGCCGGGCTGCACACTGACACCCACATGGTTTCTGTTCTGTCCCACACTCACAGCCAACACTCGCAGTGCTTTGGACAAAACTCAACAGTGGGCTAAAGCCGACCCCCTATCCTATCCCGACATGGCCCGCATCCCCGATCCCACAGAGAAATTACGAGTGAGCTGCTCCCACACCACGCCTGCTTCTCTCTCTCCAAATCTAATCCAAACAACACCCACCCTCCCCCAATTTCCACTTCCGAGCCAAAGAGGAAATTAACAGACCACACATCAACCACGGGGACACTCTAAAACACAAGAGGGGCACACGCACATGGATGCACACAAAAAAAATTAAATAGAAGTTCACACATACACATGTAGATAAAGCTAAATGGGGGGGTCTGTGGCAGGGATTAGCACATGACCAGCTGCAGGAAGACAATGTTGATTTAAACTGTTTGGCCTTCATTTTCTCCTAATCCTTCCCCCCTTTTCTCAGTCATTCCCTCTCATTTAATGGGGTGGGATGTGAGCCTTCCTGGATGAGGGATGTGTCCTTCTAATTAAATTCCTGACCAGACCAACTCAGTGGTGGTGACCCTGTTGGGTGAAAAAATAAAAGACATCGGCCTCTAAAGAAAACCCTCTCTAACTCTACAAATGGACCACTAGCTGTCTGCCTTCTGCAAGTAATTACATCACTTCAAAATGTTACTTATGGTGTCCTCCTACAATGCAAAAATGTAATAAGAGTCCTGTCCCTAACATAAAAATCACTATAATTCCTATAGGGATTTATAGTGTTTGTGGTACTTACTGCTGAGTTTATAACGTTAGTGACATTACCGTACGCTATGGTATTTTTCTTCTTCGTTATCACTGTAATCAGGACTAACAGTCTAGCCATGATACTACTTGAGTCACAGATATTATCTGTGAAAAGTACAGTATCTCGTACAGTTTCCTTTATTAACTTACATGATTACAGCTCGCCAGGGGTTTTAGAGGACTAGCTAGGAATCGGACTGGGTTTAGTTGAAGTTTTTGAGGCAGACAGTCAGTGGCTGAAAAGCAACTGTGCTCGGCAGACAAAAACAATGAAACCACAAAGAAATCTGTGAGATTCCTCTGTGTCGCTCCCTCAGCTGGTTATACCGACCAGCCCAAGGTCTTTTCTGCACAAGACACGTTTCTAACAAGCACTGTCAACCTATATTGCTTCACTGTTTCCAAACATCTGTGACAATCTGTAATGTAGCTAGCTGCCAGTCGCACAGATCACGATGTTACTTTTGATGGCAGGTGAGACTGGCTATTCGCTGCTGGGCTGATGTTTTGGCATCGGTTAGCTAGTTGCTCTGCCCTGGCTCTCTGCCTCCCAACCGCCAGAGTGAAGTTATTAAGTCGACTCGGCAAATTAATTAACGTCTTTCATAATGAATTAAAATAGCTGACAGGGGGCCTGGGAATCACCAGGTTAGCTAACAAACACTCGTCGTATTGCACTGATAGCAGCGGTAAACAAAGATTGAAACAACAGTCGAGACTCGACCTAGCATGGTAACATTTTATCCGTGCGTTGGCAATCGTCGACCGTTCAACAAAACAATAGTATTGTAGTAAGTCTAGGAAGTCTTCCTCCTCACCTGCGAGATGCAACACGGAGTACACATTTTCTTGTGTTACGGACGGGGACAAAAAAATCCGTTTCAGGGGAAGATGAGCTTGCTGCTTTTCCTAGTCGCTTTCTTCTTCCACATGAAATTTCCACACAGGGACCGACGCGCGTATCCTCCTCAAACTGCTCCGTCCTCCCTGTCCGCCACCGCTGTCTTTCCACTCCCCCTCCTCCTCCTCTCTTCCTCCTCCTCTCTTCCTCAGTCTCTCCTCCCACTGGACATCACCGACAGAAAGCCAATGAAACAACAAAGCTACACTATCTGTAGGCTACCCCGGCTCCTCGGAAAGCACCAATAAGTTGCTGAAACAAAATAAATAATTATGTATGACAGTCTGTTTCTATCTCTTTGTGTCACACTCTCAGATTACACATATTCTCCATTCATTATAGATCAAAGCCTCTGACAAACCAGATGGCACAACAATGAAGACGAAGGGCCTAGTGTGTGAGGAAGGGATAGGCCCAGTGAACTACAAGAGGCTTTTAGGTCTAAAAATTGCCATTCCCTTATGAAAAATAATATCATCCTGTAATGAATTTTAGAGTGATACTATAGAAATACAGAAAAATTATAAGTCCCTACAGGAATATTAAAGTGATACCACAGAAGATAAAAATACCATAAGGTCATACACTCGCAAATGAGTACCATAAACACACTGTAAGACCTTATAGGAATATTATGGGGATATTACAGTGATTTACATATCTTATCAGCTGTTTCCACTAAAAGAGTTTTCTGCACTGAGAACGATTCAGCAATGAATCCTTGGCATTATTCACACATGTTCTTATTCATCCAACCACAATGTTTCACACAGGCGGCTCCAGTTGATTCAGATGTATGAGCAAGTGTCACTTTCTCCCACAAAGCCCGTGCTCGTGCTTTGTAACAGTATGTGGGCAACTATGCAGTGTCGAACAATGGCTTTCCTAGCCAGTGAAATGGCCTTTATATCAGCCTGAGCTGATAAGGCTCCCACTGTAGCTTTCTATGTCTGTGCTGCTGTTTGCCAAACCTGTCATCTGACCCAGTCCCCCAAGACACACACACACACACACACACACACACAGTAGTCATCCGCAGCTGCTACACAGTCATTGTGTCCCCTCTCAGTGCTGTATTGTGGTCCTTATCTATAAATAGGCATGAATCACTCAGGACAGCCTGATTCTGAACTCAAGGAGGCCGTGACCTCAACTCTGTGACCCCTTCCTTCTGCCCAGATACAGGCCTTCAAAAGAGTTGTCAGATGGCTGTACCAATTATTTATGTCTGTGATTATTTCTCAACAGCAACTCTAATACTCTAAGGTAGGGCTGAATGATATGTCGTATAATATCGATATTGTGATATGAGACTAGATATCGTCTGGGATTTTGATTAAAGTAATATTGTGAAATAACTTAAATGTCACTTCTTCCTGCATTACAGTAAAGTGCTACAATTTTCTGAACTTATTAGCCTGTTCAGGCTGAGTAAAATGAACAATGATATATGATGATCATATCCATATTACTATTACTGATTACACACGATCATAACTAATTTTCAAATTTTTCTTGTGTGTAAATATCTTATGAAAGCATGAATATTCATTCCCCCAAAATATCGTCACATTATTGATATTGAGGATTTTGGTCTAAAATATTGTGATATTTGATTTTGTCAATAACGCCCAGCCCTACCCTAAGGGCATTTTTTACTAAGGAAATTAATTGAGTATGGTCTGATTCTATTTATTAAAGCGGATGGCATGAACAAAAGTTACACAGAGAATATTCTCTGTTATGTTGTGGAAATGTTCTTTCACTCGGCAAAGAAAGATATCGGCAAGGAGTTTTTTTTTAGAACGAGTAATGGATTTGAACAAATAGGCTTATCAGTATTGAATTTTCCAACAAGAGCAGTGACACACTCTCTTACCCTGCCCTCTCCGCTAGTCTGATCCCATTTGACAGGAAAACCAAAAGGCCAGCAGAAGGCCTGGCAGAGTATCGGCCCTCTGACATGTCAGCCTGTGTTGCATCAGAGCGACGTTAAGCAGAAAGGACAGGGAGGAAAAGACAAGCCTGGTGGCACACTGGTGCGTGACACTGTCAGCCGAGCGCCACCCTGTTCGCCCTGAGGGCCGACCTCGTGCCACACACACAAACACACACGCAGTCAAATAAATACACACCCCCTTTCCCTCACTCCCACCCATATGCTGAGTAAATAAACCAAGAGGCATATTTCTGTCTTCACACATCCAGCGGACAAAAAGGTACGCTGCAAATATTTGTAACCTGAACTCAGCCTGTATTCTGTAGACTGTGTGGGTGCAACTGTGTGTCATTAAGTGAAATGGTAGGAGCATTTCAAGCCTCACCATGAGTAAACCATGCTTTACTTCCACTGGAGACAAATACTTAATGGTCACATATCGGTATTACACTGTAATGTGGTTTCATAATGAGATCTCAAAGTAGTCAAATTACAATCTTACAGTCACTCAGTGATCACATTTTGTCAACCGGAAAACCACAGCCGAAAATCACAAAATCCTTATTTATTAATCATTAACCATTTATTGGTCTGCATTACATACACAAAAATAAAAATAAAAATAAAAAATACATCTACATGAAATGAATCAAGTTTCCTAGTTTGGTTGTTTTCTTGTTCAGTCACATAAATAGTTCTATTCTAGCGGGCTCGAGTTCAGGCGTCATCGTCACAGTGAGGAAGAACCACAGTCACCGCTGCTGGAGACAGAGAGGCTCTGCAAGGCTTCAGCCGCTGGACTGCTGGACACCGCAGCACACTGGATACTGGGCCGACTGGGGGCTCAAATCACATAACTGCTATAACCTCTACAATGCCCCCAAGTTAACCACATCTGAGCCTTTTCCACCGGTTTCAGACCTTCTTTCCCACTGCAGTGGACAATCCTGAGCCACGCGGGAAGCCGAGCCACGCAGCAGTGTCAGACGGTCATGGTGCTCTGATGGACAAAGTCCCATTCGGTCAGAAAACCAGCTTCTTCTTCATCACACCTGAAAATGATACAAATAAGATGTTACTACATCTATTATGAGACTGCATTTTACTGTCCATTTACACGCAAATCTGTCTTGCGTCCCGTGTTCAAAACAACCGTCACAGCCACTTACGTTACAAGCAGAGCTCCAGCCTATACATGAGCAATCTGCGAACCACTCATTTTTCCATTTGAGTGTTTGGTAGTCTCTCTCCCTCTAATATAGCATAAAGCATAGTATATAGTTGACCCAAATAGTTCCCAAACCACAGGAGGAGATGGAAAAGCTTTGAACCTCCCAGTAACACCAAGGTCCTACTCCACTAAAACATACCCTGCCACAACCCTCTAAACTGTGTGTGTGTGTGTGTGTGTGTGTGTGTGTGCGCACGCGTTTTACTTCACTACATTCTGAATTTCCAACTGCAATTAAATGTGCAGCCAACACCCTTTGAATTGCTAGGTTAAATCAAGCACTATTCCAGATTTATAACATCAGTGTACATAACCCTGAGAATGTAAGCGTTCAGTAGGCTAAAATTCACATTGGAAAAAATGTGTGTGTTATATGTAACTTGGCAGTGGGTGGCGTGTTCTAAAATTGTCAGCTCCTTCCGAAATTGGCCTCCGACATTTGTTTCATGAAACTTTTCCTTTGTGCTGCCCAGACCACAATTTAAACAAGAGAACAGAATAATATTGACTGTCCGTATTTGAACATGGACAAACATCATCCTGTCAGGGTGGCACTAATAATGATGATAGGTGGACTGGATGATGGGTAAATACAGCAAATTTGAGTATGCAAGTGCAAAAACTTGTGCTTCTATCTGTGTGTGTGTGTGTGTGTGTGTGTGTGTGTGTGTGTGTGTGTGTGTGTGTGTGTGTGCATTACTTGTCTCCAGGCCGTCTCTTTTCCTCTTGAACCCGATGGTCTCCTTCTCCTTCAGAGCCTCAGCTGAACAGTTGGGTCTGGGGAGCTGGGGGCCAGGAGTGGGACCAGGCCGATTACTGAAGTACCTCATCTTCAGAGCCTGGACAAACAGATAGAGGGTGGCAGGGGGAGGGGTGGAAAAAAAGGGAGTCAGGGCAACAGTTAGCATGTCGTCCCCCACAAATGATGCAGTTATCCCTTGGGCCAATCAATAACAATTACAATCAAGCGGCAATGCCTCATCTTAATAGTGTTGAAGAAAACTCAGGAAGGAGAGAGCTGGCAGTTGGACAGTTTAGTCAAGCTGCAGTTTGGGAGCTAAGAAACTCAAACTCTGAAGGGAATACACAGAATTTTATAGTGTTGAATAATCAGGTTTATGATAATACAAGTTGTTTCTATATATTACTACCATTGGTTAAAAGGTTACCTCTTCATTATGCCAACCAATTGTTAAATGTACACTTTAAGAAAAATTTGAATTCCTTCTTTTCTGGTGACAAACACTCATTGTTCTCCAAGGACTCCTAACCTCCCATTATAAGAGATAGGGACATCTGCACATCTCAACCCCCCCATGCTAACACTTTAGCCTCAGATGAGAAATACTGACTCTTGTGCTCGTAAACATATCAACTATATCAAAAGGCATCCTGAGTTAGTGAATACACTCTCAGAAGAAAAGGAAAGTTGTTATCACATCTGTAGTTGTTTAGCTGTATCTCTCCGGCAGGTCTACTTCTGCAATAGTATAAGTATGTGTATATGTAGTATATAGTGTTTGTAGAGTATATTGTGTAACACATGTGTATCTTTGTCCCCTTAGGCTGTGGATCAAGTTTGGTGTTTATACTTCAAAAACACCTTTGGGAACAACCTGTTTTATCCAAGATGTTTAAAATGGCAGAAAATACCAAAATGCATACATATCAAAAATACATAGATATGTATGCCGGAATATGGTAAAATTTGTAACTGTTTATAGTTTTATAGTTTATATACACTTTATAAATAATTTATAACTGTATGATTTTATTGTGACATTTTTGGCTCAGAACCTGCTATGGAAGATGGGAATTGAATCCTTCAAGCAAAAAATGTTTTTTTTAATAGACTACACTACCATTTGAAGTGTTATCAACACCTTAAAGCACACAGCACTCCCACGTTGTCTTAGAAAATGAAATCTAAAGACAATACTCAACTGAAAACTAAAGACTCTTTATCTGTGAGCTTCAGTTGTTAAAGAACATTCTCTCTCTCCCTTAATATAACTAGTCCGCTAATGGGGAAATCTGAGTAAATGCGGTAGAGAAAGGGATTTGTTTCCAAGGTAAAATCCCAGTGGCCAATGTGCTTCTGTGAGTATTACCTGTGTAGCCGTGGTTCTTGTCGAGGGGTTAAAGGTGAAGAGGCCCTGCAGCAGCTCTAGTAAGTCGTCTCCAGCTGCGCTGAAGATGTGTTCCAGCGGGGTGCCAGGAAATACTTTGAAGGACACATAGTCTGGCAGACTGCTGACTCCCTGCAGAGATATTTGACACACAAATGTATACTGGGATCCGCAGAGAAAAGAAATGCTACAGAAACAACCCACATACACACAAAAAAAAGATACCGACCGGCCAGGTCTCCTCTGTGGGGGTCCCAAGAGCCTCAAAGATCTTAGTCAGCTGGTCCAGATCTGAGTCTCCAGCAAGGAATGGTAACTACAGTAAAAGAGGCAGACAGAGAGATTAGCATGTATAACTACATAATAATGTACTCTATTACTGTGCTACCATCTCCTTGAAGTGAGGCATCTCGTACCCGAAGGAGTAACTCTGCCAAGATGCAGCCCATTGCCCACATGTCGACACCCACTCCGTACATCCTGGCACCAAACAGGAGCTCGGGGGAGCGGTACCACCTAGGAAAGGGATCAATAAACAGAAGAGGGAAAGCGTTTTCATTTTCCAACTCTGATCCACATAATGCACGTTCAGCACTTATTAGCTTCCGTGAGAGAGAGTTCCGATGATTGTAAAAATACAGGAGAGAGAGGAAAGATGGATCAACACTGTGAAATGGAAAAATACATAGCACAGACCTGGTAACAACTTGATGTGTGTAGACTCTGTTGGGGCTGCCGAACGCTTTAGCCAACCCAAAATCAGCCAATTTCAACACTCCATTGCCATCTAACAGCAGGTTATTGGGCTTCAGATCCTAAAAATACATAACAGCAGCAGCAAAAGTACATTATTGACTGTGTGTGTGCATGCGCAAATGTGTGCGTATGTATACGTGTGTGGTCTCACCCTGTGTAGGACCCAGTGGTGGTGCATGTATTCCAACCCCTGTAGAGTCATGAGGATGTAGGCTTTGATGTTGGCTGGAGTCAGCACTAGGCTGGTGTCTTTGATGATCACCTGAAGAAGAAAAAAAGGAGAAAGAGAGATAAATAAGGGTACCTGACAGCTGAGGTGTGCAGACCATCTAGGCCTATACCCATTTATTGATCGTTTAACTCAGCTGCAGTCCACATATCAAAATAAAATCAGACTTATCAGAGAGGATCAGAGAGGATTGAAAGCAAGACAACTGGGATGCATCCCGGTAAAGAAGTGGACACAGCTGGAGTCAAGCTAGACAGTCCAGTTTAAAAATCAACCTGAATCCCCATCGCTCCACCCACTCTGAAAACACTGGCTCCACCATCCGGCTAAGTAACATGTTACTGGCAATAAAAACATCCAACATCTGTAGCTGATAAGCTCACAGAGCAAAATCTCAGCACAGGGCCTAAAAATAGACATCAAGTACTGGTGCTCCGATGAGCATCATATTTCATTCTCACGTCTGTTCTGCCTGTCTGCTGCCTGTGAGCTGGTAATGGTCATCAATTTATGAGAGCTGAGAGCAGAGTGATATTGATTTTTTTAAGTGCCGTTATCTTGTTTTTGCATCGTTCTAACAGAGTTTGATGTATTGGTGGCGGGCGCACATCTGGAGCCTTGTGTGCTAAAACAGACCAGAGGAGGACGTGGGGATGAGGAGAGAGAGAGAGAGAGAGAGATGATGATGATGATGCTATCCTTCCATCTGTTTACACTCTTACCCCTATCCTCATCACCCTGCTCATATCTTTATTTGCTACTGCTTAATCACCGGACTGCTCAATCACAGCTTCCTCATCGATTCCTTCATCTCTTTGTCTTGCCCTGTCAGTCACAGTATTGGATGATGTACAGAAACTACTAAACCTCTATCTCAGTTTTCTCAGCTCTTACAAGTGTATATTTCTCGGAAAACCCCCTGGTGAAATCCAAATCTTAAAGTCCCCATGAAATGAACTCCCAGTACTTCTACTTCCTGGAAAACAGAGTATCTGTAACGGTGACCTCATACTGCACCAGTGGGCGTAAATATAAATCCCATCCAATCAACAATCCCGCCCCTCTGCTCCGATGTCATTTCATCGGGACTTTAAATCCAGCGCTATGGTCTCTCCTGCTGCCCAGTAACGAAGGGCACGAGACAAAGACTGGATTTCCATCTTGTGGCCTAATTGTGAAATACAACATTGGCCTATTCTCTGATGTTGGAGCATGGGACAGGAGTCTAATCTAAAAAGGAGTCTAAGGCTAAGTTTACTTTAAAAGGAAAAATATAAAAAAATATATCCACACAGAAAGAGATGAGAAAAGGGATGCTGCACAGGTCAACAAAGCCGTTGATTGCCATGAGTGAGTAGTATGTGTACCGGACAAACCAGAGATAAACAATATATAGGCTATATATTTGCTCTCAAGGGTCAAAGCTGTCTCACCTCCAGATCCGTCTCCATGAAATCAAACACCAGGCTGATGTTGGATTTGTGTCCAAAGGCATCCAGCAGCTAAACAACAACAACACATACAACATAATGACATATTAACGCAGAATTCAGAACAGGAGATTACAAACCACCAAGATTTTTTTTATTGTTCTTGCACAAGTGATACCAGTAACAGGTAAGAATAACACAGCCCTTGGTCCAAATATGTACCTACCCCAATGATATTTGGGTGGTGCAACTCCTGCAGTAGTTTGATCTCTCGAAGGGCAGTCCTATTGATACCTAAGATCAATGAAATCATTAAACAGGTGGAGGAACATGGACTGCACTGAAAGGTAAACAGTTACACTATCAGGAAAAAGCCTAAGAAATCACATACCATCTTTGGCCTCAGTTCTGTGTCCAACCTTGATCTGCCAGGAGACAGAGAACAGACTGGGAGTCAAGTTTTGGTATAAAATATCTGCATTAACCTGTGAATACTAAGCTAGCCAAAACAAAAGCTTTTCAAAACCAACGCCATTGTTCTTGTACCTTTTTAATGGCCACTATCGTGTCAGTTGTTTTATCTCTGGCTTTGTACACTGTGGCAAACTGCAGAAGAAAGACAGACAGTAATAAGCACAGATGAAGAGACACTCATCTAATGTTCACTGTTCAATAAGAGAGCTTGTTTCTACCTCACCGCTGCATTGTGTGCAGCACAACACACAGCAGGCTATTGTTGACATTAACAACCAGCTAGCGCTTGGTAGCCTGCCGGTGGAAACAAGTCTTCCAAACAACTAGCTACAGCCTCGTTTTGGAGCAGAAATTAAAGCAAATCAAGCTAAGTCTCAAGACAGAAGTTAAAGATATTTGATGAGCCTCTCCGTACCTGACCCTCTCCGAGGAAATCTAGTTTCTCGTATCGTTTGGCTCTGGATTTCACATCAAGCGCCATGCTTAACTGTCAGTTTGGACACACTTCCTGCTTTGTTAAAGGTCCGCTAGTACTTTTTCCGGGTTAAAGGAGACTGTATATTGACCAACACCGCCACCTAGCGGCTCAGTTTATTCAGCACATGGAAATGTAACTAGGAGATAAGGCTGTTTTGAATTATAAAGCATATACATTTATTACAACTTGAAGTAAAAATACCTAGAACTGCAAATAATGAAAAATTGCAAAGCAAGTTTAGTTGAAATGAAAGAAACTTAGGCAGAATTATTAAATACTAATACAACAAATATAATATATCAATAATATTTAACATAAAAAAGCAATAAACAGCAATAATAGTAATGCTACTACTCTAATAGTAATAATAATGATGATGATAATATTATATATTATTATTTTATATCATCTTCTTCTTCTTCTTCTTCTTCTTCTTCTTCTTCTTCTTCTTCTTCTTCTTCTTCTCATTATAATAATTATTGTTGTTGTTATTATACATTTCCGTTATTAATAACTATAATTCCCAAATATTGTCACATGTCACCATGAGTACGACTTATTCATCAACGGAGGGAAAACAAATCTCAGCTCAAATCTACGCTGATATCAAGTCAACATTTCACAGTTATGAACCAATACTTTTACTAGTTATGTTCCTGACAGTTAGCCTTCCTTTTTCTTTTTTTCTTTCAAAGTAGCAGTTTGACATCGGTCTCCTGGGAGTCTCTCTTGTCAGTTAGGAAGGTTTTGTGATCCATGCACCACTGAACACATCTCTGCACTCCCATCTCCATACACAATAGATACCCTCACATCCCACAGGATTAGGCATGGCTCCTCTCCTTTGACCCTCCCTGTCTCACTGCTGAGCTGCCACACACACACACACACACACATACATACACACACGCCACTGACTTTCATTTTCATGTTAAGTTTGACAAGAGGAGTGTGAAGGATCAGCAGGCCTAATACACCCCTCATTCTCCCCTCAGATGCATACACACTCATATGCTGACAGCCCACAGATGTGACTGACAGGACCGTATGTGCCCATGCAACCATGCAGGATGCAGAGGAGAGAATTGGAGAAGAGAAGAGAAGAGAAGAGAAGAGAAGAGAAGAGAAGAGAAGAGAAGAGAAGAGAAGAGAAGAGAAGAGAAGACTCCAGCAGCCTGGTCTAAGTTGCTGGTATTGTCAACCTACAGAGACGCACAGACGGGCTTTAATGTGGAACATAACTGTCCAGTGGCAGGCATAACTCAGACCCACTTACATCACTTGCTCTAAAACAAATGCGACATATTGATGTCCTCCTCTAATTCTGATATGATTTGAGGCCATTCCTATACACTGGCTTGCCTTCTATCTCTGTTGCTGATGGGAGGAGCGGCAGCTGAGTTATAGAGGCATAAGTGATTCTGATGGCGTTTATACGGTTTGTCACAGTAAATCTCATGATACCATGGGTAGCATTACGCACAATAACTCACTCAGGTTATATTTCACATTAGCAGATGGGGATGCTGTTGAGCTGCTACTGTGTGTGTGTGTGTGTGTGTGTGAGTGTGTGTGTGTGTGTGAACCTGTGTGTGTGTGAACCTGTGTTTGACGGGCAGGAGAGTGAAACCACAGGGCTGTTTATCAAACTCATAGGAAGTGGGTGTTGTTGAGCGAGGACGTGTCGCGCCACCACATCCTGCTGCTGGGGAGCAGCTTCTGACGGGACACCAGAGCGTTCACACAATGTACAGTAAACAACAAATACAGGCCAGGTGTACGTGTGTGTGTGTGTGTGTGTGTGGCCACTTGTCTTTTGGAGGTAAATGAGGGTGAAGAAAAGGCCGTTCTGGTGGTTTATTGGGTGTTGGCCGAGCCTGATGGGCCCATGAGGATTTTTTTTTTCATTCTGACTTTGCTACACTTTTTTTTTTTTAGCAAACAGACTGCTTAACACCCATTCTGTTACAACTGGTCATCAGATTTGTTATACTGTGAGCTTCCACTACCCACAAACCATGCATGTCACATGAAAATGCAAATCACAAGAGTCAAAGCTTGATGAAAGTGCAAAAAACGTAAGAGCAAAGCCAGGGGTTATTTTTGGCCATTATGGACGGAAATAATACAATGAAAAACCTCAACGGCGTGTGTGTCGTGACTGTATCTCCCCAAATCTTCGCTATAGCACTAGTCATTGACATTTGACCTTCTCCTTCAATGAGCCTATCCTCCCCCCGCCCACATGCATCTGTTTGAGATGGCCAACTATTGTTCCATTTGACATTTTACTCACTGAAGTGGCTTCCATTAGGTCAGCACATGATAAAGGTGAGGTTTAAATGGAAGTTTGACGCACTCATGGAATGTGTAAGTGATGAATGATTCAGCAATAATCTCAGTCGGTGCTGTATCACACACCTGCTGTACCTCTCTCTTTATCTTACTCGCTATGTCTCAGGGGAAGTGGCCGTGTTCTGTCATCTAGGGAGTTTTCCTCTTTATTTCTGTTTCTGACACTCACACAGGCCCACACGTGCACACGCACACACACACGCACGCACACACACACACGCACACACACACAAATGCAGCTGTATCTGACCACATTCACAGTTATAGCACAACAGGATGCTGTAGGGAGGTTGTTTGAGGTGTGAGGAGCTCTGACAAACAATATCTGAGTTTCTGAGAACTGATTATTCATTACTCATGTGTTTAATAGATGCTGCCACTCTTGATGTGTTGGGGTTTTTGTGTTTTTGTTTTTGGAAACAAGCGTAGGCAGTCCGGCGTCTTCGTTTCTGGGGGATAGTATTGCATAAGCCAGGATTTGAACCCATACAGACGCAAAAATGTGGTTTACTCTCTTGACCGAGGCGTTAACACATATCTAACTGACTACTGACTACGACTTACTGCTACCACACACAGTCCAGAACAGGATTCCGCGTAGCTGATACAGTTTGCCCATTTCACATGTTTATTCTTTGCAGATGTCTGTTGTGACAGGACAATAAGAAAGCAGAAGGACAAACAGAAGGACAATCATTATCTTCCTTGCTACCGTTTGTTTACAACCAGCGCAGAGCTTCATCAAATGGGCACTGTCAGTTCTGGGCTGCATTGTTAGATGCCAGAACTGTCAGTCTGAATAAATATTAGGCCAGGAATTTTTGTTCACCACCGTCTCACTGCAGCATCCGAGCATCTGCATACACCGGGGCTGTGGAGGACTTCAAGATGAGCCCAGTGAGAGCTCAGCCCGCAGAGAGACGACATTATGATAATGCTCCTATAAGTAGCAGGGGGATGGGCACAGTGTCATCTCTTCACATAGACAGAGCCAGCAGGGAGTCCACAGTCAACTGCGTTTAGGGCTGTCTTTGTTGTTGTCTTACTCCCATCTGTGTTGTTGTTTTGTTCCGGTCTGCATCTCCTCTCAGACATCGTTATCGCTCTAATTAGAAGAATATCTACCTCAGCCCCTAACAGAGAACAAAGTCCTGCAATAACTCTTTCTCTCCCTTTGTTTGTGTATGTGTGTGTGTGTGTCTTAGTATATGCGTGTACATACTGCATGTGGCCACTTCAGTCTTCCACAGAGACTCTACACTGTATGATGGGCCAAGGTGATCTAGCCAGCTGTTTTGTTTTTTTTGCTGTTTTTCTATCATCTTTTTCATCATTTTTGCTTTATTTGATAGTTTCCAGTGGACAGTCAAGAAGGGAGAGAGCAACAGGAAAACACATGACAAAGGTCCCAGGACGGATTCAAACCCGGGACGTCGCCAACTGATGCTCGAGCCAGCCGCGTTCGGAAGGTAAACGAGGGTGAAGCGAAGGCCGTCCTGGTGGCTTATCTGAGTGTATCAGGAGCTGGAGATTGCCCCGGCGGTGTGTTATCCAAGAAGTCATTTACTTCATTAACCCAGCCAGATCACTGAGGCCTCGGTAATCAACCTTGTCACACGTCCCATTAACTTCTCACTCTATCAGCATGGCCCTCGCTCCCTCTGCCACACACACACACACACACACACATCTTCACACAACTGTACGCACGCACACATACTCACACAAAATTGCACGTTCACGCATGCATTCACTGTCTCACTCACACGGGCGCAGACACGCACGTGCACGTATAGACACACACACACACACTCACACTCACACATGCACACTCCTTCTCTTCTCCCTCTCTCTCTCAGCTAACCCCATTACCTTTGTCAGTCCCAGGGGTCTCTCAGCTCTGATGAACCCTCCGCTGCCCTGTGAGATTAGTGGACTCCCTGAGAAAAAAAACCCTTCATTGATTGAACGTGAGTCTCTCCTGCTTGCAATGTCAGCTCAAGGTTAGCACTTTGACTCGCGCTGCTCTCCTGCTCAGCGCAGTCAAGTGCTGTAACGCTTTGTTATGAATATCAGTGTTATTATTATTTTAGCTCTGCTGACTCCACCGCTTATATTATTCATAAAGAAGGAAAACCAATTATTGACATTCACCCTCGCAGTCTCTCGTTCGCTTCCTCCCTCGTTCTCTCCCCCTCTCTCTCTCTCCCTCTCTCCCTCTCTCTCTCTCTCCAGTGACACCACTTAATACATTTGCCATACTGTTTATTAATTGTTAAATGATTTTTTTTCTTCTTCTTCTTCACTCCCTCTGTCTCTCAATCTTCCTTCTCCCCTTCAATGAAACCACAGAGGAGCTGTTGCCACATAAAAGCTTTAGCATTTGGTAAAGTGGTTTGAATGAGATTCACTTTTATGTATCGCAGATCGGGCGTGGGGAAGCATTTACTTTGTGTCCCACTGGAGGGAATGAAGATCTCCCAGACAAAAAGGCAGGGGGAGATGAAGGAATGAGGGCACCTCTCACTCTATAATAGTAAGTCGGATGAATGGCTGGATTGGGAGACAGATTGATCTTTTTATGTTGAACTTGATGAACATGAATGATGCACCAGATTTCCTGTAGCGGTGAATAGAGATGAAAGGATTATCTAGATATTTAGATCATTCAGGCAACGCTATCCTGCACCGCTGTCTCTTTCCTCCCCATCATAATTCAATATTTACAGTTTAAGCTGGAAAACTGCTCCCTCTTGGCTGCCTGTATCTGGTATCCATGGTAACGGATTTGAGAACAGAGTGCCGTCTGTGTGTGTGTCCGTGTGTGTGTGTGTGTGTGTGTGTGTGTGAAATGTTTACTGATACACTGCAATTGATTGGTTGTTGGGGAGCAGCTGTTGACCCCTCACTCTCAGGGGTCTCTTTGTATTCTTGCACACATCCCAAATCAATAGACACACACATGCATGTACACACACACACATGCACTTGCACGCACACACAAACACAGACAGACACAGACAGACACGGACACACACAGTCACACACACACACACACACACACACACACACACACACCTCAGTGATACAATACTGGCCCCACGCCCATAAGTGGAGAAATGAGCCAAAGGGCAATAAAGAGTTGCTGTGGCATTGTTATGACAACACTCCCAACGAAATAGAGACTGTAAACAGAACATACACACGTACACAATGCGCACACACACACACACACACACACACACGTTAGTGAATCTAGTCAATGTCCCACAGCAGGGGAAGTGAAAAGCAAAAACACCCAAAGTGTTGATGGTAGATACGAGTGTTTGCATTACTGAACACACAATCACAAATACTGCCCTGTCTAAGGAAATCCCTCCCAATGGGTATTAATGTGCCATACAGGCGGGCACACACACACACACACACACACACACACACACACACACACACACACACACACACACACCAGGGATGAGTAACAGCGGGTAACTGTGGGGCACCAGGAGATAAAGGTCATCTGGCATCATTTGCATTGCTTGTTAATGTTAAAGGATGTTTTCCATACAAGGAAGGTCAAGTTTTGCATTGAGACATGATGCAAACATGACTTAGTTTAGTTTAGTTTATTACAGTTTATTTAGTTTATTTAACAGGGGCCATGCACAACACAACCGTTGGGCCAGAGTTAGCTATATAGCTAATTTACATCTGCAGTCCCTGGGCAGGAAGATATTAAAAAACAATACAGTACAATACAAACAATTAAAAACAATACAATTAGCAAAGTTTACAAACAGTCCATCACATATAAAACAACGTCATACAAAATATACATTATAGTCTCCATGTTGGAAAACAGTTGGTTCCATACAAGGGTTTAGATCAGTGATTGGTCTTCAGCCGTGTTTTAGGTGTTGTTTTAAAAATACTTCCGACAGCGATGAACTGACTGGAACAACAGCAGCTTGTTCTTGGTTGGTTCACATGGGTTTTCCGCACAATCTCTGACATATGAAGGGGAAAGCACCTACACACATGACACAGATACCAACACTCACTCAGCCCCCGACTCACCTATCCAACCCTGCGGCACCCACACACACCCACCCACCTTGTGTTCTTGGAAAGCTAATGTGCCCATGGGGTGTATTGTGGCGGCAGAGCTTACAGAGCACACGTGTTAAATTAGGCTTAAACCTATTGCTTCTGTCAAATGCCATCACCTCACCTCACCTCGTCATTCCAGCAGACCTATGGTTTTTTTTTGCAGACCATTTCCTATTAAAAAGACAAAGGGGCTCCCAAACTTCTTCATGTCAAGGATGATGTGCATTAGACCACAGACCTGCTTGATCAGATTTTATGCCAAAGAACATCTGAGAAGATTTCGTAGTTAGTTATGACTCAGTAGCTTTACATGAGAATAGAGACTGAAACCACTAATCAGAATAGTCTTTCTTACACATTCTTTCATTATGATATCCTATAGTGAGTGAAATAACAGTGAAATTCAACATCTTTCTCATTTTGCTGTGGACTTCCTGGAACCCCGGTGGTCCCCAGACCCCCTTTTATCCACCAGGGTCACACTATGTGGTGAATTGGGCAGCAGGATGGCCTAGTGGTTATATAGAGCGTCCCTAAACCAGACTGACACTGCTGAAGTGTCCTTGAGCAAGTCTCTGAATCCCCTACCAGCTCCTGGCATGCTGTTCTGGAGCTGATCCTGCACTCCAAATGAAGAATTTCTCTACTGGGATCAATAAAGTATCACAGTTTTATTATTTTAGCCTGAAAAAAACCCCCAGAATGAATGTACTTCCATTTTGCCACATTCTCACAATATTTATGATTATACTCTTATTCTTAAAGGATTTTACATGTAAAAAGTTAGTTCATATTTTACAAAAGTTGTGTATGAATACATATAACAGAACCTGCTGTGGAAGGTGCATGGTCTAACACATGTAGCCTATATAATGTACAGGCTACTGGCTATAAAACATGTTGAACTCAGAAATACTATTACTCTGTCCACACAGCAGTGACACAGTCAAAACACAAGCCTTTTCCCATATGTTGTTTTCTCCTTCTTTTACATTACATTTAAAAAACGCCATGCCTATGTGAGCAGTCCCAGGGGAGCAGGCGGCAGCGGGCAGGAGGAGGAGGAGGAGGTTGCAAAGGAGACGCGCTGAGCGACTGTGCTGCCAGGTGGAGGCGATGTCGCTCCTCCTCTCCTCTGCTCTCCTCTCCTCTGCTCTCCTCTCCTCTGCTCTGCTCGGCCACAGCGCTCAGTCTGCTGGGTGAGATCATTACCAGACACCAGGCTCCGGGACCTGACATTCACCGATCGGAAAGGCAGAGAGAGAGAGAGAGAGAGAGCAAGCGAGAGAGTGAGAGAGAGAGAGAAAACACCCCCCTGATCCGATGCAACCGGCGAGGGAAACCGACCTGAACCACCGTTTTCTGCCTCGGCACCTCTGTCTCCTGTATTGACGGCTGAAAGCGCGGTCTTGCCGCTGACGTTTCCGACGTCGGATTTGGGTTTATAGTCGGATGCGGGCTTGTTTTGACTGCAGTAATACAGTCCTACTCCCCACCCCCCCACTCCCCCCCCACCCCGAGTAGCGGATTTGCGAGGGATCTCAGCACTGTGCAGCTCCCCGAGTGACCAGCGACCCTGCAAGGCAACACAGACGCACTCTGCACCGCCACGGCTCGCAATAACACGAGTCCATCTGCAAGAGCGTCCAAAGATCTTATTTCTAAGGAATTAGACATAAGCGCCAAGTTTCCGATTGGATTTTTTTTTCCCCCTGTGCGGCTACCTTGTTTCTATCATCAGATCGGCTGCAAATCCTATTTTCGCCTTTTTTTTTCTTTCCAAAGCACTGTTGACGCCATTTTCCTCGGGGTTTTCTGTCAAAAAAAATACACATATATCCTGGCCCCGTTTGACAGCTCCCCAGGAGGCTGTCATCCCATCCGTCGCCTGTGTAAAATGTGTCTAAATGGATTGTAAATGATCTTGATAAAATATTTACACGTTAGACCCGAGTGTGTGACAACATTAGACATGGGTAAGTAGCCGAGTTGACTGGCCACATTCCACACCTGAATGCACCTCGCCTGTAAATGTGTTACTGTTGTTATTAATATTATAGGCTGCTGTGAGTCTGTTTATTAGCTTATTGGTAACTTATAGGCTTGTATATTTTGCATGTGCCATTTTCATTCTTCTTTTATTTTTGACAAGAAATAATAGAAATACATTGTAGTCACATGCCAACAAATTCAACATAACACACACACACACACACACCAACACACACACACACACACACACACACACACACACACACACACACACATATGACCCCAAGCAACGGTGCAGCTCAGTCTCCATCCATTATTACTATGTAATATCTTGGTAATTAGGTGGCAGTAAGATAGAGCACCTAATTAGGTCAATGGAATGAAGTGTCCACTACACACTGATCAAGCACCAGCTCAACTGCTGCTGTTAACCCTCTTAGTTAAAATGGTGTTCATCTGGGATGGACCTCCTGCACCTTCAGAGGCATAACACTCCATCACATAGCAGCACAGTCTATCACAAGCATCATAGACTCTCTGTTAGTCCTCAAGTCTGTCATGAGCAATGTCACATCTAAGCGTGTTTTGCTGAGTGTCATGTAGAATTGTGGAAAAATATGCAGGTTTTTGGTCGGACGTGGTGCTTGTACATGTTCAGGTGCGGCTACAAATGCTAGACAGCGACGAATGTCAGAGGGATGAAGCCAAGTGGTTTGAAAGCTGCAATGTTCATGACCGCTTGAAGCACACTCAGTATGCGAGGAGCGCGTTTCACTTCCCACTTCTCGTTCATACCGGTTTAGTTTTCATTTCTCGAACAAAATGCACACATGTCCCCGCCGTGGCTAGGTAGCAGAGATGACAGCATCCATTCAAATGTGTCTGACACATTGCATGCAGCGGGGCTTGGTGGAAACCAGCTTAACTCCACTCTGGTTGCATTCATCAAACGCTGCTCAGATGGGTTTCACATGGCTCAGAGATGGGTGTCAGAAACAATGTGGTCATGCTTCTGTTGCGTGGCGGAAGGTGAGGGCGGAAACTGGATGGCAGGACACCACTGTTTATCAGAAGCCTCCAAGGACTAGGTGGATAGATAGATAGAGAGATAGAGAGATAGATAGATAGATAAGGCTCAGACATTAAGTTGTGCTGTAAGGGAGAAGTAAGGGAAAGTGTCTAGACTATATGTGAATGAGATCCTGGAAAGGAACATTGGATACAAGAGGGTACGAGGGCATGAGAAGATAGGCAAGACGAGGAGAAGAGCGTGATTAGGTGGAAGAGATGGGGTTGAGAAGGGCATGAGAGATGGATAATAGAGGTGATTCAGGCATGGATGGAGGCAGTGAGCTCGTCTTGTTAACAGGTTCGGGTGAGCTGAATCTCCAGCGGCGTTTCCGTGGCGTAAAAGTACGAATCTGGCTATTAAATCCCCATTAGGTAATGAGATGCCCATGCCACCTTTAAATTAAAGCAGGAGAAATCGATTAGGTGTACCCCCTTCTGAGCTGGATACCTCAGGTCGAAATAGGATCACAGAGAGGGGGAGGAGGGAATATGAACGGGATCCAAGGACAAATCTAACTGTTGGCAGGCTCTCTTAACAGAATATCAGCACTGGAGCACCTTTTGGCAGAGCGCACAGAAGGAGGGAGGGAGAGGAGGAGGGAGAGGAGGAGGTGGAGGGTAAAGGAAAGAGGTAGCACAGGGAAGAAGGGAGAGAACAGAGGTGGGGGGGGGGTGAGGTGAGGGGAAGGAGGAAGACAGTTGGGGAGAAGGGGAGGTGTTTTTGCTGACAGCCATTTTGTGGCTTCTGCTGCAGTTAAAATGGTTTAACATTCATCTGCTTCTACGGGGCAGTTAGGTGAGGACGGTTTTAGTGCTACCTGGCATATGGCTCACCCAGAGGTGCGCGTGTGTGTGGGTGAGTGTGTGTGTGTGTGTGTGTGTGTGCGCACGTGGGATTATGAGGTCCAGGTGGGTTTAAGCCCATCATTTTATACTATGGCAGTTGCCTCACACCTTGCACCCTGATTCTCTGTCTCGCTGGTTGCACAACATGCTCCCACCATCCGTGTGAGGGTCATTGAACTGACGCAGGAAAGGTTTTTATTCCGTACTCCACATCCAAATGGAAGTTCATAATGTTCACTGCGAATATCAAAACATGTAGCAAATTGGAATAAGCTCTTAGGGGTGAAAAAACGTCTCCTTTCACCTCGCTCTGCTCTTAGCCAGAGGACTGATAGACTTCCAGTCAGAAAACTGATGCTAGTGCCCACTGGATTTGGAAGTACTAGAGAGCTGGGACCAATCCTTTTGATTTGGCTCCAACCAAAGATTGGTATCCTTCTAGAAACATTGGTTTGTATTATTGCCCCTTCACTAGAGGGCTGGAATAAAAGAGGAAAAGAGATAAAGGAAAAATGAAAATGGCAGACAGACAATGTTCATCATCCCTCTGAGATAGTCATCTATAGCCAGGGATGGCTGAGCCTCTACTACAATTTCACATCAAAGAACAGAAAAAAAAAAAAAAAAAAAGGCTCTTCACCTTGCGCAATCAGACAGGCGTTTGGTGTTCTTGTGGATGTGTGAATGTGTGAGTGTGTGCGCATCTGTCCGCATGTGTGTTTGAGCTATTTGTGAGTCCACCTCAGGCACTGGGCTGCTGGGTATGCAGCCTTAAAAGGTTGTGTTTCTACCGGCCTCTCTCTCTCTCTCTCTCTCTCTCTCTCTCCCTCTCTCACTCACACACACTCCCTTTCTCTCCCTGTTTTGTCTGTCTGTCTGTATCATTCACCATCCCCTTTTCTGTACATCTGTACTCCATTACCGTTGCTTTATCATAATTGTTTTCAAAGGACAAGGCAAAAAGGTGGAGGAGTGTCTCATTCACAGCCTTTCACATCCAGTACAGGGAATGACCTTATGCTATTTGAGAGGGAAGCTGGTTAGCGCTGGCAGTTTTGAGAACATAATAAAGCTATTTATGCAGTGAGTCTGGCCTCTCACAATCACCCTGCTGTCTGAGGCTCGTCGAGGTGTGTGTGTGTGAGCGTGTGTGTCAGTGTGTTTGCGTGTGTGAGAGAGGAGAGAGAGAGGAGAGAGAGGAGACAGTGAGGCTCAGGCTAGGCGAGGGAGGCCCGAGGAGGGGTCAGTCTTACATAAACTCTCAGCCTGTCTGCCAGTAACAGAGAACTAACACAGCTCAGGGCGCAGAGCAGGGAGGGAGGAGGAATAGTCATGACCCAGCTAAGTAGTTTACACAGTAATGGTCCAGAATGAAGATCGCACTTACGTATGACGCCATTTTGTTGTCGTGCTGGGTTACAGTTGCGACGGGGTATTGAGTCTTGAAGTGGACGTCTGTTTCTAGATTGGTTTCTTTTTGGTGTGTGTATGTGTGTGTGTGTGTGTGTGTGTCACGTTGTGGTTGGCAGCTGTCTTTCTTTTCCTGTCATTGTCCTCCCAGTCCCAGGACGCACAGGGTGGCTTTCACACATGCCATGAGGGCGAGTCACCAAGCTGACATTAGGGACTGGGAGGGCCAAACAGGGTCATGTGGGCACAGCAGGGGCTGGTGTGACTGGGCCCGGACTCGCTGTCTTAGGTTATCACTAGGCCTGAGCAATGAATCGAAAAGAAATCAAAATCGCTTATGCAATTTCCAAATCGCAGAGGCTGCAATTAATTGCTAAAGAGAGAGAGGCGTCCAAAATGGATTTCTGAACAAGATGTTTTAGTGCTGTGGGTAATCTTTGGTCCATGAATCAAGTACAATATTGGTGAAAACCTTTCATCATACTCAGTATGACTGAGTATGATGTATGAGTATGAACTCA
Organism: Centroberyx gerrardi; assembly: GCF_048128805.1. Classification (NCBI taxonomy): domain Eukaryota; kingdom Metazoa; phylum Chordata; class Actinopteri; order Beryciformes; family Berycidae; genus Centroberyx; species Centroberyx gerrardi. The sequence continues at coordinate 16,228,698 of NC_136004.1, forward strand.
GTAAATCCTGCACACTGGCATCTATTTTTTTTTTAACAAAATCACTTATGCAATTAGATTTTTTGTCAATATCTTTCAGCCCTAGTTTCAGCCCTAGTACTTTCAAAACTTAAAACTCAGGAATGCATTTGCATACTTTACCACTGTGGGGCCACCAGAACTTACATCAGTCACTCCTTATGAGTCAGCTTTGGAAGACTTTGGTTTCGAATAGGCAAGCCTCACTGCTAAACTCTCAGAGGAGGTTCACAGAAGCAAACTTTTTAATTTACCAAATGCAATAAAAAAAAATGACCAAGCATTGACCCGGCCCCCTGGGTTGGACATTGTTTGCGTACCGTTCTGCAGTGTCAAGTTTGTTGAAATACCGCTGTGGATTATGATTATCCAATCACACTGTAAGCATGTGCTGCGCTGTGAGGCCTGTTGGGTATTATGATGGGGATCAGCTGTTAGTACAGTAGCGTGGGCTGGTACAGGAGCACACACGCATGAAAAATCACACACACACACACACAGATAGCGTGAAATGCCTACAGTAACCATGTCAGGTCTAAGTGTATTAGTGCAGGGAGGGGAGGGAGGTAATTCTCGGTGTATGCTGTAAACCTTCTGTGCACTCACAGGTCATCATAAGCCTAGAGTAAGCACTAGGCTTTTACTTGAGTCTTGTCCCCAGGTAGTGGTGTAGTCTGGGTTCATATCAGTGTAAATGGTGTCAGTCTAAGCCCAGCGTGTGAGCCGGCATTCCCCACTTCCAGCTCAGTCATGCCTCATGTCATATTGACTGATGGGATTCCCTGGAGCTGCAGTGAGAAGTGTAGTCCAGTGTTTGTTTTGGTCGCTTTCTGTTTATATGCATGTGTGTGAGTAAGCCCGTGTAAGTGCCTATGCGTGTGTGTGTGTGTGTGTGTGTGTTCATGAGTATGTAATATATTATATATCTGCGTATACATGCGCGCTGATCCGAGGCGGAAAAGCTGAATCCTCTGAGAGACGGCGACCGCACCGTTTTCTCTAGAGAGCAGAAATAGCAGCAGGGGTGCAGAAGTCTACTCTTTAGCAACACTGTCATTTGTATACGTGTATACATTTATACAGGCATAAGTGCGTGGGTTTTTTTTGTGCATGTGTGTAGCGGTGCCGTTGCATGCGTGTGTAAAACAGTTCAGACGCTGGTTTTTCCAGACCAGCTCGTAAACCACATCTGGGGAAAGAATTTAGATTCCTTCCCTCCTTCTCTCTCTCTCTCTCTCTCTCTCTCTCTCTGCTGCCTTCCCTTTCTCCCTGTGTGATTCCCTCCCTCCTTCCCTGCTCCAGAGAAGAGAGAGAGAGAGAGAGAGAGAGAGAGAGGGAAGAAAAAAAAAACAGCAGTCAGCTTCTTTCATTTTTTCTGTCTTGTGTCCTCAGGCTAACTTCAGCCTGGTTTTAGAGCAGAGAAGAGGAATGTCTTATTTTGCACTGATCACTCTAGTCTCTGCACAGCTCTGCTTTAGATCTGTCGGGGGGGAAGGGGGGGGGGGTAGAGGGAGGGAGGAAGATTAGTACAGAATGAGTAAAGGAGGAGTGGAGAGAAAGGCGGGTGGAAGGGGGTGTCAAAGGATGAGTTTGTTTACGCGTGGCACAAAATGTAAATGAGAGTGTGGCATGCCTTTACAGCTCTGTGATGAGGTTGTGTGTTTGTCTTCATACATAACAGGCAGCTAATGATGTTGATGACAGCAGACGGGCCTGTGCTGAGAGGTAGCGCTGGAATGGAAGCTGCAGGGATGACAGGCCTCTGTTTTAGTCACTCTTCTTCTCCTAATCATATCGTTCACCTGCTCTCTCCCCAGACTGTCCCTGGCTTAGCTGCGTTCCTGTGGGACAACCAGCCCAGCCCCAGTAGCTGACTGACAGCAACCACCCAGCCAAACAGACTACTGTTCTCTATCTTCCTATTGGCTGGCTGCCACAGCTTCCCCCGTCCTGATTGGCTCTGGCGGGAGCGTGGATGGAGCCAAGGGATCTGGTTGGCTCGGCCCGACCCAAAGAGGCGGAGTTACAGGGAGGCAGGGCGGAGCCGAATGACGACGACCGGGAAGGAGCGGCGGGCGTCGGTTTGGCGCGCAGCGATGATGTGATTAGCGGCGGCATCAGCGAAGGGGAGGGGCTAGAGGAGCAGGGGGAGGGACTTCTGGAGGAACAGGAGTTCTCCATCAAGGAAGCCAGCTTCCAGGAAGGAAGTCTAAAGCTGAAGATCCAGACCACCAAGCGCACCAAGAAGCCCCCCAAGAGCCTGGAGAACTACATTTGCCCCCCGGAGATCAGGATGACCATCAGACCTCCGGCTGGAGAAGGCAGGGGGGGCCGGCAGGGCCGAGCAGGAGGGGGGGCAGGAGCTGGGCGGGGCATGAAGGAAGAGGAGCGAGGACCCCCCAGAAAGAGGGTAGGTTACTGTGATTTGGCTGTAGAATGGTAGTAGTGTAGTGTGATGTCATATGAATGTATGTTTTTCTTATCTTTGTGTTTTGATTGTGTGGCTTAGCTTCCCAGAACTCCTGTCACTGACTACAGACCTCCTGTGGCTTCTCTTATCTCAACATCTCTGAATTTACCGCTTGCTCTCTCATACACTCCGCCTCTTCTGTATTTCTCTCTCTCTCTCTCTCTCTCTCTCGCTCTCTCGCTCTCTCGCTCTCTCAATCTCTCTCTTTCTCTCTCTCAGTAGCTCCTTTGCCTGCTTGGTTACACAGGGTCAAAGTTTGCTGCGTAATTGAAACCAGTCATGACTAGCTGAGATCACGCACTCACCCACACACACACACACACACACACACTCAAACACACACACACACACTCAAACACACACACACACACACACTCACCCACACACATACACACACACACACACACACACACACACACATTGGAGCTGAGAATAGGGCTGACATAAGCAAGTGACAGCTGGTCTCTGCTCTCTCCATTTGTGGTCATATACACAGGGACCTCTCCTCTCCTCTCCTCTCCTCTCCTCTCCTCTCCTCTCCTCTCCTCTCCTCTTTAATGAAATCAGCATGTGGGTCATGCCCCCCCCCCCTTCACACACAGACTGGTGTTTGGTGTGTGTGACACTGTGTATGTACAGGTCCTTGGGGGAATCCAGTGTTTGCAGTGTGTGTTGACCTACACAGTGGTGTGTGTGTCCAAACCTGACAGCCATCTCTGTGTCACTGAGCTCGACAGGCCCGGCAGGAGCGGAGGGGATGTAGTCGACATGATGCTGGGCCCTGTTTTGTTTTGTTCTGTCACACTCCATTCTTTTGGTTTCAACATCCAGTATGCTCATTATGAGTGAGTGCTGCATGATAAACCAATCGTCATTTTCACCTCTGACCTCATGCCATCTTTTTCTAAATACAGTAAGAAAATGCAGGGTAACCCCTAAAATATACAGCTATGGGTTTTTTTTGCTATCGGTGAACAAGCTGGGGAACCAGTCCTTATCCAGCTCGATAGGTCCCATTGCCACTGCTGCAGTATGATTGACAGGGGTTGTCATAGTGACAGGAGCAGGAGCAAGCTGCTCTCCATTGAGGGTCGGGGAGGGGAGGGGAGGGGAGGGGAGGGGAGCGGGTGTTGGTGTTGATTCAGATCAGTTTCAACCCCTCATCCCCTATATTCCATCCCTCAATCACACCCCCATCCGCACCATCCCCCTCCCCCCACCCCCAATCCCTCATCCCCCCCGCTCCTCACATCCTTTCCCTCCATCCACCCATCACCTGCCACCCCAAGGGTGTAATACAGACAGGCTCACTGGAGAGGAACGGGTTAAAGAGAGAGGCTGGGCTGCTGTCTCTGTCTCTCTCTCTTTCTCTGTTTCTCTCTCTCTCTCTCTCTCTCTCCCTGTGTGTGTGTGTGTGTGTGTGCGGTGTTTAGGTTAAATGCTCTCTTTGTGATGTGTGTGAGGCTGTGGGGCGGGAGGGGAGGGGGGGTGGGAGCAGATGGACAGCCTCTCTGCTCTCTGTTGTATTGTGTCTAGAGCTACTCTTTCTCTCTCCCTCTCTCTCTCTCTCTCTCTCTCGCTCTCTCTCTCTCTTTCTCTCTTTCTCCCTCTCTATCTCTTCCTTGCTCTCTCTCTTGCTTTCTCTCTGCTCTCTATCTCTCAATCTTTTCTTCCCCCCTGCATCTACCTCTTTTCACCCACTCTTTTTCACCACTCTTTTCTTTTTTTTTTCCTCTTCCTCTCTCTCTCTCTCTCTCTCTCTCTCTCTCTCTCTCACCCTCTGTTGTCTTGTAGCAGATGGCAGTGTGGGGCAGCAGCAGCAGCAACAGAGCAGAAGCCAGAGTGTGAGCAGGAGATGGGGAGAGGAGAGGGGAGAAGGGAGGGAGGGGGGGGTGGAAAGAGGAGGAGGAGAAAGGAGGTGGGGGTCAGGCATATGGAGAGCCTGGTTAAGGGGCCCCCTCAGAGGGAGTGTGTATGTGCGTGTGGTGGGGGTGGGGGGTTGGGGGCAGGATACAATAGATGCCCATTAAGACAGAGATTTGACTCTAATAGACAGAGAAGGGGAGAGACAGACAGACAGATAAGTAGGCAAACATGCAGAGTGGCAGAGAGAAAGACAGAAAGGAAATGGCATTTCTTTTTTTCCCATTCTGTTTGTTTTGTACAGGTATAAGAATCTCAGCTGTCACAACTGCAGAGAGAATGTAGTATTCTATTCTATTCTATTCTATTCTATTCTATTCTATTCTATTCTGTTCTGTTCTGTTCGGTTCTGTTCAGTTCGGTTCTGTTCGGTTCGGCTCAGCTCGGCTCAGTTCGGTTCTGTTCTGTTCCACCAATATATATAGATATCAACAAAATAGAATAAGATAAGATGAGATGAAGCTTTAAATGATCCCTGTAGGGGAAATGCAGCAAATAGCAATAGAATGTACCAAAAAGATATAGAATTAACAATAGAAAGATAGACTAGAATCAAGAATATAGCAAATTAGGGTTATATAAACACACGTAGCTGATTATGTCACTGTTAGAACATGTTAGGTAGAAAGTGTGATTGAACATTATTAGGGTGAACAGAGTAAAAGCAGAAGAACCTAGTGAGACAAAGAATAAAAGAGAAGTGGAAGAGAAGAGAAGAAAAGAGATGGGAAGAGAACAGAACAAAACAGAACAGAACAGGAGAGAACAGAAGAGAAGAGATCAGAAGAGACAGGAAAAAGATGTAATTTCCCCGCCTTAAAGGGAACCTCAGCCTCCTATCATCTTCATAGCAGGCATCTATAACCAGGGGGTCAATGAGCAGGCGAGCTGTGTCAGGGGACAGACCCACACACACACATAAATGGGATATGATGGGCTCCCCTTCTCTGTCTCCAGCTGACATCACACACATGCTGAACGTCCTCTCACACACGGCTCTTTGTCTGGGCACGCTGTGTGTGTTTGGAAGATGAATGTGTGTGTTCTAACATATTGGGTCCTGGGTCAACCACTGCATCACTCCCCCAGACACACACACACACACACACACGCGCGCGCGCACACACAGTTATCAGTCCAATGCCTACACACGGGGGAGTGTACGCATGCTAACATGCATACACTCTCTATCTCTCTTTCCCTCACTCTGCCTCTGCCTCTCTCTATTCTCTCTCTCTCTCTCTCTCTCTCTCTCTCTCTCTCTCTCTCACACACACACACACACACACAAATCACGTTGAGCGGTGATTGCAGTTAGAGAGAGTGTTTTCCTGGTTATCTGTCCAGTTCTCTGGACGTGCCAAATGTGGCTCTTAATCCATTTCACTATCTGTGGGGAGAGATAAGCCAGAGCTTTTCCAGGAGTCCAGGCCAGGCTGTGTGTTGTTGTTGTTGTGTGTGTGTGTGTGTGTGTATTGATGGGTGTGTGGGCGTGTGCATGCATGTGCATGCGAAACCCTGACGCTAGACACACACTTATCTTGTCTTGACAGCCCCTCTGCTTGGTGGTCCCCCTGGCTGTGTGTGTGTCTGTGTGTGTGTATATGTGTGTGTGCGTGTGTGTGTGTGTGTGTGTGTGTGTGTGTGTGTTGCTGCTTGGTGGTCTCCCAGCAGTGTTTGGGATTATTATGTGTTAGTCAAGTGCATTCACAAGGAAATTAATGCTGCCACAGTTGCCACGCCAAGTGTGTGTGTGTGCATGCAGTGCGTGCACGTGTGTGTGTGAAATGGTTAGCCTTTTGATGTGAGCTTTTTTATCCCTGGCTGGGATGGCGGTTGGTGACCTGAGGGACTTGATGAGCTCATAAAATAGGAGCGTGTGTGTGTGTGTGTTTGTGAGTTTGTGTGTATGTGTGTGAAGCGTTGGTGCGTACCCACAGAGAGTGATCCTTGATTGATTTATGTGGATGAACATTAAATGATCACCTCTAATATGGCCTGCCCAAGCTGTCATATTGGACCTTTTTTGGTGTCTGTCATCATGGTGAAAATAGCCAGGCTTTTGTGTGTGTGTGTGTGTGTGTGTATGTGTGTGTGTATGCTCAGTCTGCAGTCTTTGAGAGTAAGAGCTGGGAATGCTTTAAGGGGCGTTTCCCTGTGGTAGATGGGGGATGGGGTGTGTGTGTGTGTGTGTATGTGTGTGTGCATGTGTGCGTGCTGGGGAGGGGTGAGTGATTTAGCACCGCTGAAACACCAGCTGTCCATCTGTGTCTGACCCCCACACACACCCCCATACACACTTGAAACACCACACACACACACACACACACACACACACACACACACACACACACACACACGCTCTCACATCTAACCTCTGATCTGCTCATGAGTATCTCTCAAACCTGAAGAGGGTCCAGAAAAAACACACACATACAATCTCTCTCTATATTTATCTATCTCTATTTCTCTCTCTCTCCAGCAAACACATAAACACACACACACATAAACACACAAACACACACACACTACATTACACTAAGCAAGATTGCTCCCTAATCAGCTCTGCAGTAGTGCTGGTGCTGCAGTGTATCCACAATGAATGACTCTGCAAGGTCACTCTTAGTGAGCACACACACGCACACACACACATGCACACACACCCACACACACACACACACACACACACAGACACAGACACACAAAGGAACGTTGGAGGCTGGCAGAAGAAGAGATGAACTTTGACCCTGCTTGACATTCAGAAGTTGAGTTGATAGCTGGACTCTGCTGTGTCTATGTGTGTGTGTCAGTGTGCGTCATTTGTGTGTGTGTGTCGTTTTGTTTGTTTGTGTGAGCGGGTCAGGGTTGAGACAACTGGAGTCTGGCCTTTGCTTTCATACCCTCAGGGCTGGATTGTGTGTGTGTGTGTGTATGTGTGTTTGTGTTGACCATTTGGTTGGAACTGTAGCTAATTTCTCAATCAGACACACACATACCATCTTCTCAATCCTTCCCAAAGGTCAGGCCCTATTCATTCGCTATTGTGTCCAGTCCCAGTGGGTCGCTGTTCCTCTCCAGGCAGATGCAGGCGGACTATAATAGCCAGTCTAGCTGAAGGTACATTTTAATGAAGACCTAAAGCCGCTATATGCACTTAAAGAAATGCTTTGCTCAGCCAGCCAGCAACTACCAATGAACATGAGAGTGTATCGTATTGCTACAAAGTCAAGCTTTCATGTTTTGAGAAAAGCATTCTTATTTTCAGGTTGCTGCACCCCTGATTCTTATTTTCAGGCTAACAACCATTCATTCTTAAAATGATGCAGAGGGTTATGAATGACAGCTTCGGGTAATAAAAATAACTCAATGCACAGAGGACCACGTCAACCTCCAACTACCACAAGAAGAAAAGGAAAAGCGCCAGTATTGAAGTTTTTGTGGTTTTGACCTGACAACAGCGATATGTGTGTAGACTTTATACGTAGACAGGCCTGGATATGGTTTATGGACAGGGGCTCACTGTGACTCACATGACTGTGGCATTATCTGGAGGGCGGCCATGTTTGATGTCCTCTGCGGTCACGGATGATGTTGAGTCACAGCATCATGTGTTCCTGGTGGCCGCTTTGTCTTGGTGTGACTCCATCATGTCTCTGCCTCTCTGGGCTGTTCTGCGGTTAGTGTGTGTGTGTGTGTGTGTGTGTGTATGCGCTGGGGGAGAAATTCTGTGGTTTTAGACAAGGACTAGCAGGGATAGAGGGCGATGTTAGATGGAAGAGGGAGAGAGAAGGGGATGATGGGAGTCAAAGGAAAGGAGAGGCAGGCGCAGGGTATTGACTTTCACTGTGTCTCACTTGAAGCGTAAGTGTGTTTGTCAGTGAAATCTGATCGCCCCATCAGCTGTCTGAGACGCGCCTGTCAGAAGGGGTGTGTGTGTGTGTGTGTGTGTGTGTGAAAGAGAGAGAGAGAAAGAGAGAGAGAGACACAGAGAAATAGTGGTAAGGTGGTGCCCAACCCTCCTCTTCCGATACCCATGTCACCATCTCTCTCAACCAATGCTATCAGTTTCCTTCTTTCAGTTTCTTGCAGTCAGTTTAGTAACTTTATTTGCATGTTCATCAGAAACAACACTGCCAAAGCAAAAAAAGCATGTTGAGGTGATTAATTATTTAGATAATATTTCATCCAGCAGTACATGATCATCAATATCTGATGTAAAACATTTTCAAAATTTAGAACATGTAGTCAAATCATTCAAAAGCCAGGGAGGGCATATCAGACACTGTAGTAACCCTTGTGCATGTTTATGTGTGTGTAATTTTACCCAGTTCTACGCTTATAACCTTCTTTTGGGTTTGTGTGCGGCGCTAAAATTATCCGTCTGCATTTTTGCTGTTTATTTATGCCCTTCGTCTCTTTAGCATGGATGCGGACATGAATAAATGATATAAATGTGTCTGTCTGTCCCTCTGTCTGTCTGTCTGTCCCTTGGGGCGGCTCAGACTAAACAAACAGCTGTGTTTATGAAGCAGGGAAGTGCCACAAGGGTCTTCTGTTTAGCGGTCCATTTCAACACACACACACACACACACACACACACACACACACGCACACACACACACAGGGGCTCCCAAATGCCCTCTGCTCCTCATCTTTTACCCGCGCTGCTCTGTTGCTTTCTTGTCCCCTTGTGTTTTCTGCCCCGCTCTGTCTCTCTCTCCTGGCCTCCTCTGTTCAGCGTAATGCTCTCTCGCTCTCAGACTGTGAGGAATGCCACTCCGTGTGACCCCTCACCTACAAGAGGGAGGGGTGCTGCTTTAGTCGAGGGAGCGAGGGGGCAGCTGCAGTCATGTGCCCAGGCCTGGGAGGAAACACACACACACACACACACACACACATAGACCCAGCTTGTTAGCTAACACTCACATTGAAGCCTAGCTGTGTATCCACTGATGCAGTTTTAGATGTGGGCTGCCGCTACCGCGTCTCTTTGTGAATGTCTGCGAAAGTGTAGGGTGCTACGCTTTGGTGTGTGTGTGTGTGTGTGTGTGTGTGTGTGAACGCGCGAGTGGAGTGCTGCCTGACACAAAGGCGTTATTGTTGGTGTGAGGGGGCCTGAGGGGAGGCGGGCAGTCTGATTGGTTAAGACTATTGTGTCTCACTTTGCCCATTCTCCCTGTCACTGAGGATGTCATTACAGTGGCTCTCTAACTCTTACTCTACTCTGTCTCTCTCTCTCTCTCCCTCTCCCTCTCTCTCTCGGACTACAGAATCTGTGGATCATCTGAGGACTTGAGATAATCGTAGAAATATATATAAGCAATGAAAGTGCTTCACTTTGCAAGCTATAAACTAAAGCTAAAAACTCTAGAGTCATTATTTCATTATTCAGGACATCCTTATACTTCTATTAGCAACCTTCTTGTTGTTGTTGTTCTTCTTCTTCTATTCTTCATTCTTCTACTACTAACAACTATTGGTAACCATCACCTGCTGAAAAATAATCTGTTAGTTTGTGTTTGTGTTTAGAAACATGCAGGCGATGTGGTGACTTCTCGCTGCTTATAGCCTCAGTAAGTAGCAAACATCGTGGGAGAGTGGCTTATTCTTACATAGCATATGATCAATGAGTGAGGCTTGGCTGTTACATACCACTGTTTGCCAGAGAGGAAGTGTTTAATCTTAGCACAGCTTCTGTCTTGAATTACCCATCATTCCACACAGGAAGTCATCCCTCAGGATTTAGAGCAGCTCATTGGCTGTTAATTGCTTCCTGTTGTACAGAAGTGGTCTGATTGGGTCATATGGAGCACAGAGTACGGTGAACAACACGTTCCTTTGGTTTTGTAATGTGTGTTGCGCATGTGTGTGTGGGTGTGTGTGTGTGTCTAATTCACCACTCTGAATACTTGCATTAAATAAATGGCATTCTGTTTATTCGTGAAATCCTATGTATTGGGCTTGTTGTTGTGATTTCAAATAAGGAGAACGTGCATGGGTGTGTGTGTGTGTGTGTGTGCGTGTGGTCAGCCTATATGCATGTGCTATATATTCTTTGTGTTGAACATGTGCGCTGGCTGAAATGCATAGCGCTGTCACAGGAGGTTGGGCCACCACCATGAAAGGAACAATCAGTACATAATCGCTGTAATAATCACTATGAAAAACTCTTCTAATGCGGTTCTTAGGGCTATTCACAACCAAGACGCACATATGCACGCGCACACACACACACACACACACCATTAATGCTAATAGCGGGGATTAGATGTATACTTTGTGTAGCATGTAAATGTGTGTGTCATTACTGTGCGGGTGAAAACCTCCAATTGGGCCGTAATAACACGCTTCGGTTCAGCCAATCACAGGCTTTTGTTCAGATTGAGTCATCTACGTGTGAGCGTGTCTGAAGAGTGTGTGACAAGGAGACTCTTGGGTGTTTCGCTGCTATCTTTAGGAGCACTCCAATCTGAAGGATTACTGTTGTGGACGTAGGAGGGACGTTTTTTACTTCAGACCCACCGCTGTGCATTAAATCTGGCTTCTGCTTTACATTTAGCTTAGGGACAAATGTGGACCGAATGCTTGATCAGTCCCAGCAGGGAAGGTACACAGCAGCACTTAGAAAGGGATATGTTGCAGAAAACGTGTGAGTTTTTGGGTTGAATAATCAAGCCCTGTGTTTTTTTCTAGAGCGTGGCTGTAGGCTGAATACATAGTTTTCAAATTAGAGCATTAGAGCAAGAATGGAAGTTTTGAATGGCGCCCAATTTCCAAACTTTCCCACCCAGCTTTCCCAGAAGATGCTTTGGCTGGCACAGATGCCACCAGATCCGTGATAGTAAAGCATTGGCTAAGGCAGTACGAGCTGAGTGAAAACAGACATACAAGCACACACACACACACACACACACACAGAAATACACTGGCATGCATGCACACACTCACACTCACACACACACACACACACAATTGCAGGCAGTGGGCCTGATCTCAATGTTCCACAAACTGTCCCACCTTGACACCCCCCTCCTTCCTCCCCCTGTCCTCCCTCTTTTCTCTCCCCTGCTGTGGGTCTCCTCAGGCGCATGAATGGAAGTCTTTATTCCCGGGAGAACTGGTGGGAAGAACGAGAGAACGAGAAACAGAGGGAGGGAGGAGGGGGCGGAGGGGAGGGGGAGGTCTGTGAGAGTGGCCACAAGATCAACACAGCGCTACAGCTCCTCTTTTCTCCTCCCTCGCTTTTTCCCTCCCTTTCTCTGCACCCCCAACCCCCCCTCCCTCTCTTTCTACCCCGGTTTAAGTGCTGCGGACACAAAGGCGTGTTAGTATTCATGGTGTTTGTTTGCAGAGGAGCTGTGTGTGTGTGTGTGCGTCTGTGTGTGTGCGTGTCTGTGCATATGTGTGTGTGTGTGTGTGTGTGTGTGTGTGTGTGTGCAGAGCTGTCAGAAACACAGATCACAGAGAAACAGCGCTCTGAATGGAGCTGGAGAGAGAAGGGGGGGAGGTGAAAGAGGGTGGGGGTGGGTGGGTGGGGGGGCAGTTCCCACAGGGGGAGAATGGTCAGCTCCAGAAAAGAGAAAAGAAGAAGAAGAAAAGGAGGGATGAGATGGGGAGGGAGGGGGGGATGCACGAGGCCACAGGGGCAGAGAGGGACAGCATGGTGTCAAAGCCAAGGAGAGTGTGTGTGTGTGTGTGTGTGTGTGTGTGTGTGTGTGTGTGAGAGAGAGAGAGAGAGAGAGGATCATATCAATCACAGGGTTTTGGAGGGAACTAGTTGTAAACGGGTCTAGGCACCTCTCTCCTTTCTCTCTCCTTGTTTTTCTGCTGGTCCTCTTCTTTCCCTCCCTTTCTGCCGCTCTCTCATTCTTTCAGTAAATCCTTCCCCTCCCCTTTTGCCCCCCCCCCCATTTCTCTCTCTCTCTCTCTCTCTCTCTCTCTCTCTCTCTCTCTCTCCTCTCTCTCTCTCTCTCTCTCTCTCTCTCTCTCCCTCTCGCTCCCTCTCTCTCTCTTTCTCTTTGTGTGTCTGTCTGGACAGCTGCCCAGTTCCATACACAGGGAAAAATGAAACACTCTAACCACCGGGCGTGCAGCCAAATAAAAGGCTGCGAAAAACTATTTGAAGGGCAGCGTGTGTGTGTGTGTGTATGTGTGTGTGTGTGTGTGTGCGTGCGTGCGTGCGTGTGGTTTGTGTATACGTTTGCTGGTGTGTGTTTGTGTGTATATATGTGCTGGGTTGTGAGATTTGGGTGTGCCTGTTTAGGGTGTTCTTTCCCAGTATAATGGTGCAGCCAGGGTGCTGTGTGTGTGTGTGTGTGTGTGTGTGTGTGAGCAGAAGTTCTACTCGGAGTTTCAGTTTATTCAACAGTGGAAAACGAGAGGCTGCAGGGGAGGAAAGGACAGGAGGGGCCGTCACATACCTCCTCTCACGTCAAACTGCAGAGGAAAGGAGTACAACTCTGCTTTTACATCAGGTTTCACGATTTCCAGCAGCCTTCTCAATGTGAATGTTGCACTAACACACACACAAACACACACACACACACGATTGTCGGTAAATATACGTCGACTCATTTACAGAGTGCCTTTCACTCGGGTGATTGCAGCACTTAGTCACATATTATCCATGACCTCCTCTGCTCTGCTCTGACCTTATCTGATGGTTACATCATCAGTGGAAAGGAATGTGGCTGTTCGCCCGGCTCCATATCTGTCTGCGTTCGGGTGTTGGTGAGCCTCTGTGACTGACTGAGACCAATCCGTGTTGTTACAGTCCTGACCCAGAGGAAGAAATTCTAGAAATGGTTGTTGACCTAGCCGTGGAGACTGACCTTTAACCCCCGAACACAGGCCTGACAGCCTCGAGGGACAGGCTGCTCCGTAAAACCAGATCAGATCAAATAGGTGGAGGGCTGAACATGCTTTTTTTTTGTGCTGGCCTTTCTCATGCCTCCTTATCCATATTTGATCAGAGGAGACTTGTAGAAGGGAAGGAAAGGAGGATTGGTGTGGAAAAGGTTGAAGCCAGCCTCTTGAGCCTCATAGGCTTATGGGTCAGAGTCCATGTCAGTGTGCTGGCTCCCTGACCGCTGCCCCCTGCTGCAGACCAGCAGTAGCACAGGGAGGAGACAGTCTATACTCACTCTATACAATATACTGTATACAATGGAGAAATATCGGAATCAGAATCGATTTATTTGCCAAGTACAATACGGAGCCAGGAATTTGTTTTGGTTGTGTTGGCACAGCGACTTATGAACAGCTTATAGAGTTTCACAACAGGACCTCACATACAGTGTAAAAGAGCAGTGCAAGACATGCAATAAACATAGTAATAGTATATGTATATATTGGTATACATTCAAAATTATGTTCAAGATGTGCACCATAATTATGAATTATGCCAAAACATTGTCTTATTGTATCAGTGAATGAGGGCGAACCCGAGCAGAAAAGACAAGAGGAAAAAAAGAATCCTCGTCAAACCATGTCGACTACAACAACCATGGAAATGCCTTGTTCCAGATGACCACTATTTATATTCACTAGCTTGAATACCAGCCAGTGAGTGTGTTTTCTCCCTGTAACTGCTGCATGGTGTGGCTGAGGTGTGGAGGAGAGGAGAAGAGAGGAGGAGAGGGTGGTAGAAGCGAGGAAACTAAGAACAAAAAGCTGAACTCGTGCCAATAACCCAGCCTCAACCAGACGGGGGGGGGGGGGTTGTGTAGAGCTCCCTATCTCTCTTTCTTCTGCTTCTTCTTCTCTCTCTCTCTCTTTCTCTCTTTCTCCCCCTCCCTCCTCTCTCTACCAGGGAAGGTGTCCATGCCTCCTTTCTTTATTATCTGTCTGTGGTTGCTGTGTGGTTAGTGGGGAGGACGCATTTTATATGTGTGCGTGTGTGTGTGTGTGTGTGTGTGTGTTTGAGTAATTGTGAGTGAGTGGTTCAGTTTCTTTATCCTCCTGTTAATCATATATTGGAGGTTTGACTGGGTGGTCTCTCTCTCTCACTCTGACTAGCTCAGCGTCTCTATCTATCTGTCTTTCTCTGCCCTTCTGCCTCGCTGTCTCCTTTAACCTGAAGCAGCAGGTATTCTAGGACAGGTTAAATGAGAAAGCTTGTGTGTATCAGGTATCTGTCATCTTATCCCACTGTGGACTCCCAACGTCTCTTCTCCAGTGTCACCACACACACACACACACACACACGCATACACACACACACACACACACACACACACACACACACACACACACACACATCCTAGGACTTACAGCGAACTGTAGCAGTGCAGTGTGTTCTGGAGATAAACAGCCAGAATGTGCATGGGTTGCTATGTGAGCAAGCGTGTATAAGTATATATATTTTCTGGGATTGCTCGTCATTTCTGTTGCTCTGTGTGTGTGTGTGTGTGTGTTTTCACCCACATGCTGAGCATTCTGTTACGGAGCATTCATTTGTGTGCTTGCGTGTGCGCAAGTGTGTAGCCGTGTGTTTGTGTGTGCGTGCAGCCTGTGTACGGCCGATAAACAGCTTCTGCAGCCGGTGTTGAGGGACTAAATGAGTGTCACTGGCTGACTACTGATGGGCGAGCGCGAAAGAGGGAGAGGGAGAAAGTTGGGCAGTGAGGGAGGAAGGATAGAGGAGGTGGAAAGTGGTTGATGATAGAAGATAGAGTAGGTTATTGGCAGGGGGAAAGATAGAATGGATGAAGTTCTCGTTCTTGCTAATAAGTGCATTGTGATGAGAACTGCATATTGTTCTATGTGTGTGTTTGTGTGTGTGTGCAAGTGAGCAAGGAGCAAGAGCTAAGCAGCTAGCAAGATACCCGCTCCCTCTCAACTGTCACTAGCCTGGCTGTGTAACCTTAAGCGTCCATAACTGTAAAACCTTGAAACATTTTAATCCTGTGCTGTTATGTGAATAAGCAGGATCAAATGAAGTATTTAAAAGGTGTGCATGTATCTGTACGTCCTTGTGTGTGTGCGCGTGTGCATGAGTGTGTGTACATGCTGAGAGGCAGGCCTGTGGTTAGGTTACATCTCCCTGCAGCGCAGTAGAACAGTGTCTTGTTGCGTCACACTGAGTCTGTTAATAACAGGCTAAACCACAAAGGCCATCCGCTGCTGTATTTCTCATCTTCCAGCAGAACTGATTATGCTGCAGTGACACATTAACCAGGGTAATGCTGCCTCCAGTATATCAAGCATTTGTGTTGTCAATTTTACATGGACAAATGCAAACTGGGCACTAGCTTCAGATTTAGACTGCGGCCCTACGTGGGAATAATGTTGATCAATCGGGCCACAGCTTCAGGATACATATTTTATCACCGGGTCAGGATTTGCCTACAGTATGACAGAGAAAGTTGGAGTTGTGATCAGTAAAAAGAGAGTTGTCGACAAGATAAAGGAAATAATTATGGGTCTAGTTCATACTGTAAATGACAGGGCAGTTAGGGACACGCCTGAGCTAGGCTACTGTGTTTAATACAGTGTGCGTTCAGGCCCTGCGCCCCTCCCCTCCCCACCGCCCCCCACCCCCCCGCCTCTCTCTCAGCATGCAACATCCTTGCCACAGGAATTTAATTGCTCTGTAAACAACGCTTTTGTTTTGTTGCACACCGTTTGCTCATGCACACAAGATGTGTTAAAAGCCTCAGTCTAGTCGTGAAAAGAGAAGAATGTCATATGCATAATAAATCACTGACTTGATATGTGCTGACAAAAAGCAAATCTGTGCAGTATTGGATTCTGTGCTGCATATGTACTATCTCCCTGAAGATAGAGAGACAAATGTCATAAAGATAGGAAATACTGTTTATAGTTTTATGATCACCATTTGTCTATCCCTGCAGGTATATAAAGCTGTCTTCTGATTACAGTATGCATATAATAAACAGCCATGTCTTTGTTTCTCTTGTCTGTCATCCCCAGACGTACGAGCGCCAGTTTAGAATGCCAGAGCAGAGAGAGGGAGGCCTGCTGCAACTACTGGGAGATCACCCTCCGCCCAAACACCAGCCTCGCAGCTCCCTCCTGCATGCGCACACACACTCACACACACAGCAAACGCAGCACACACTCACGCAACAATCCCAACACGCTCTCGCACACCAACACCAACTCACTCCAGACTGGATCACGTCCTCTACTGCACCTTCTGCATCCCCGGCCAATCCTGTGGATTCTGACTCGGCCAGAGAATTGGCAGGAGCCGGTAGGAGCTCTTTGCTCGACCCACGGCCGCCTTTCTCTCAGACGGCGGCACGAAGCCCCTCGCCGCAGAGATCTCTGACTCCAGACCTGCAGTTGCCGGTGGTTACCGATGCCAGTATTCTCAACCTGACCTCTCTCAGCAGGTATGTTTCATTTTCTTATGCGGTTGATCTTATCATGAACCAAGCATGATCACCAGACCAGAAATACACTACGCACGCTGACACACAAAAATGATGGATATTCATTGCAAATGTAGTGCTTGTACAGTGCTGGATACAGTGTAAAACATTCTGTCTGTTTCTCTCCCTCCCTTTCTCCCTCCCACCCGTCATCGTTTTGTCTGTGTATATGTCTCTCCAGGGGGAGGGGTTTGCAAGAGGTCAGTGAGCAGCTCTTTGGGAACATCAAGAGGAAGTACGGCAGGAAGGACTCCCAGAGGATGCTGTGTAACCCCCACAGTGCTGAGACACCTTGGGGAAGACAGCCAGAGAAAGGAGTGGAGAGTCCCACTACTTCAGAGGAAAGGCAGAAGTACCGTCACGATGAGAAAGCTGAGCGGTTCCATGAAGAAAGGGAGGAGCGGAGAAAAGAGGAAAGAGAGAGGGTAATCGCTGGGAGGAGAGGAGATGAGGAGGACAGAGGGATGCCCATGCTGACAGAGGAAGGAAAAGGAAGAAAGAGGCGGAGGAGGCAGTCTTTCGATGAGTCATTTTCCATGGAGGAGCAATCAGAACAGCCGCAGGACTCTGACACCACAGAGAAGCACCAGCCTGGGCCCCCAGAATCCAAACTAGCACACAAGATGGACGCTCACAAAAACGAGTCTCGACTTGCAAGTCAGGCTGAGGTCAATGGAGAGAGGGCAGAGAAAGGAGAGAGGGGAGATAAAGGGGAGAAAAGAGAAAAGGGAGAGAGGGTAGAAAGAGGAGAGATAGTTATGGGTGGGCCTGATCCAGAGTCATCTTTGAGTACAAATAGAGTGAAAAAGAATCCAGTGGGTCGTCCTAAGCTCAGCGCAGACACCCACAAACACAGAGAGCCAATCCACAACCATATCCCCAGCCCGAATCTTATCACTAACCCCAGACTGCCTAGCCCAAATCCCAGCCCCAGCCCCAGGCCTAGCATCAGTCCCAGCCCCAGCCCTAAACCCAGGGCAAATATTAGTCCCAGTCCCAGCCCCAGGCCTAGAGCTAACCTCAGCCCCAGTCCCAGTCCTAGACCCAGGGCCACGCTGAGTCCAAGCCTGAGCCCCAGCACCAGCTCCACAGCCAGCCCCTGCTCCAGACCAACCAAGACCAAGGACAGATGGTCCTACCTGAAGGCCAGAAGCCCCCCCAGCCTCACCCCACCCCAGAGGGACACCCGGGGTACCCCATTGACCTTGGCTGACCCACCTTCAGCCTTCCCCATCACCCCTTCCAGCCCACTCTACACCAACACTGACAGCCTGACCGTCCACACACCCATCAAGAGGAAACGCGGACGCCCCAAGAAACAGCCCCTCCTAACAGTGGAGACCATCCACGAGGGAACCTCCACCTCCCCCCCAAGCCCTCTGGCACAGGAGACGTCTGCGGGGCTGAGCCGCAGGAGGAAGACACACACGCTAACCACACTAGCCCAAATGGCCTCCACTACCACCAGCGCCAATTCTAACAGTCTGAAACTAAAGCGCGGCAGGGGCCATTCCAGGCCGGTGAATAAGATGAAGCTTGGGAAAGTGCAGAGCATCCTGAATGAGATCCTTTCAGGTTCCAGTCAGAACGGCAGTCTGGCTCTGAAGTCCTCCTCTGCCCCTGTTACTTCAGCTATGAGTGCCATGGCGTCCACCATTGAGGCCCGGCTGGGCAAACAGATAAACGTCAGCAAGAGAGGAACCATCTACATTGGGAAGAAGAGGGGGAGGAAACCCCGAGCAGAAACTCAAGCCTCCAACCCTCCGAGAGCCACCAGAGACAAGCCCCCCCTGCCTGTCTCAAGTCTCTATGAAAGCCTCCTAGTGCCTTCCACCACCTCCTCTGCCAGCTCCAGTGCTCCCTCCCTAAGAGCGAGCCACTCTGATGCCACTATGCCCAGTCTGCAGCCCATCTCAGCTCTGCCCTCCAAGCCACCTGGCAGGGGCTTCCTCTCTGGGGGCTGGAAACTTTCCCCTCCTCGCCTTCTGGCTAATTCACCCTCCCACCTATCAGAGGGGGCATCTGTGAAGGAGGTGACCCTGTCCCCCATCAGCGAGTCCCACAGCGAGGAGACTATTCCCAGTGACAGTGGGATAGGGACAGACAACAACAGCACCTCAGATCAAACTGAGAAGGGCCCAGCCTCCCGACGCAGGTGCAGTCCATGTTTCAATATACTGCTTTATCTTTCTAGTCTTTTATACTCATTTGTTGTTTCAGAATTCAGACATAGATAAAAAATACATAGTGTTTTAATGTGATTTTATTGTATTATTATATGGTGTTTTTGCAGGTACTCGTTTGACCTGTGTGGGTTTGAGGCTGCGGAGGCAGCAGCTCTGGAGGCATCCAGCAGGGGCAGCAGAGCGCGCTGTGAGCGGCAGGTGGCCACCGTGGACAACTTCCTGTCGCAGCAGGAGAAGAAGCAAAAACATCATCGGCGGAAGAGGAAGTGCCTACAGAGCCGGGACCATCTGCACTTTCTGTCCGAACTCGAGGAGGTCAGAAAAAAGACACTACATTCTAATTGTAACCTTTAATCAAACGCTAACAACAAACTTTACAGATTGTATATTCGTAAGTCCATTTATTCAAATATTTGTTTCCTCTCTCCAACCCCTCCCAGGTTGTGGTGAAGCTCCAGCAGCTACGCGTGTCTCACCGGCGATACACCTGCTACCCCCAGCACCCATATCCCTCCATTTTCCGCCTCAACTTCCACCATTACTACCCTGTTACCTACGACTCCTACCCCTGTGACTCCGGCCCGTACCTCCGCAGGAGTGCCGATCTGAAGGCTAAGAGGAGGCGCGGCCGTCCAGCCAAAGCCAGCGAGCCAATCACATCGAAGCTGCCTTTCGTTCAAGGATATGGTTACCCGCTGGCGGGGGGAAATTACTATGCAGCACCCTATGCCATGCCTTACGCACCCCCTCTGAGTCTGGGCTACTTTCCCCCTGCTCCCCCACTCTACCTGCCCCACCACTCGCTAGGACCTGCACCCCCATCTCCCTTCATGAGGCCTGCTGTCCCCCCTCCCAAGGCTTTCCACTCCGGGGGACACTCCAAGCTCCAGGCAGGGGCCAAGCTCCGTAGCTCAAGTGGCCCACTCCAGGGGGCCTCTGTGCGGGGAGAAGGCCTGGGATCCCTGGGTGCTGGCAGTGCAGGCGGTCTTGGAGGGGTTCGCCTCCACAAGAGGAAGCACAAGCACAAACATAAGCACAAGGATGAACCCCTTCTTTCTCCACGAGACCGGCAGGACCTGGGTGGGCTCTTCAGTGGAGCTAAGACCAATGCACGGCTCAGCATGCTGAGTGACAGGAGGGATTTAGCCAATCAGGGCTCTTCAAAGCGTCTGGAGAAGCAGAGGGCCAGTGGTAGAGGCTCGAGCCTGGCGTCCAGCTTAGGGATGTTTGAGTCGGACCACCTGTCCTCTCACTCTCTTGCTGACAGCCAGTTCCACTCCCATCAGTCTGGACAGCCAATAAACAGCTTCATGAGCAGCTACAGTAGCCAATCTCAGCGGCCGGAGTTGGCCTCTGACCTCTTCTTGGGGTCACGGGAGGAGGAGTGCAGTGGGAGGAGCAGGAAGAGGGGGCTCGCTGTGTTTGGAGAACAGGGGTTGATGTCATTCCAAAATGCCAGGCAGGAGCCAGGACAGATGACCCAGTGCTCCAGTCCTTCCCTCACTGGTAAGAACTACTTACCTTAGGACTACCTACTCCTTTTTTACATTACACTGTACATTACTGACCTTTTGGCAAATACACCATTCAACCATTGTGTAATGAGAGGTTTGGTAGTAGTTTTACCTGTGTCCTGTATTTAACAGTACAAACCAGCTTGCGTCACCTGTAAAGTCCAGCTGCCAATCTTATGGTTGCATAATTGAATTGAGAACATTTTTGCCCAGACAATTGGTGTAAAAATGCAATGTGTTATTCTGTTGCTTAGTGATAGCATACTTGTTATTTGCTGGTGTAGAGCCATTATCACATATTTAGTTTGGGTTAATAGGGTTTTCCCCAATTTAAATATAGATGGCACCATACTCCTGAAGGTGATTCATATGTATTTAGTCTTTACATATATATATAGGCTATATACAGTATTAATGGCAGTATATTAGGCAGTATAGTAGACAAAGAGGCAGGGTAGCCGAAAATTCTCAATACCAAACTAATGTGTATTTTGGTACATTCTGTATTCTGCTGTCTTAGAGCACATCTGGCTGGGGAGAGAGAGAACGTAATGCATGGATGGAGACGACTATAATTCACCAATCTCTCCTTCCTCCCCTCCCTCCCTTCCTCCCCTCCTGCCAATGCCTTTGCCAGAGATATATTATTCACACAGTGTGATTTATTTTCTACAGACACGCCGTAAAAGGCCCTTGCCTGTGTTAAAAGAGCTGGCTGGCAGCCAGGGGTTTAATGACTGGGGCCTAGTCCAGTGGCGGGGAGGAGAAGCCAGGGGCTCAGTTAGAATACACCCCCACCCCAGGGGAGCCAGGACGGATGACTCATATACACACTGCCCCCCCCCCCCCCCCCCCCCCTGTACCCCTGTCCTACCGCTGCACTGTACGCGTTATCCCCCCCCCCGCCCTACCTCTACTATCTTCCATGTCCTCCCTCATTTCCCTTGTGCTGCTTCTGCAGTTCTTGCCCTCGCTTTACTCCTTTTCCTCTCTCCCACAATCCTCACATCCATACGCATACTTCCCCCTGTTCTTCCACCTCTTCCTCTCCCCTCCCCCTTCCTTCTCTCTTTCCATCTTCCCCTTCTCTTTCTGCCTTTTCCCTCTTCTCCCCTCCCCCTCTTTCCCCCATTACCCCCTCTTTTCCCCATTCCCTCTACCCCCTCCTCTAGCATGACTTACTGCTTCGCTTCACAGCCTCAGCCCAATTAAAACACAGGCGCGTGTACACACACATGCATGCCGCACAACCATACATGTACACATGCACATGCAGACACAGACACTCTTAGACACGCACACACACACGCACGTGCTCACACACACACACACACACACACACACACACACACACGCAGATACACAACCACAAGCAGACCCAGATGTAAAAATTCATATTATTCTCTGAGCATGCAATTGTTTCTAAATCATTCCTTACTAGAACTGGTATGTTCTGATTTAAACAGTCAGAGTTTTGTTTTGTGTATGTGTGTGTGCGTGCGCGTGCATTTGTTTGTGTGTGTGTTTCCTCACTAATCAGCAGGTCTCACTGCAGCTGACAGCAATCTCTCACATACACATTTGCATAAAAGCAGGTCATCCTCTACTGAATTAATGAGAATAATTTTCATTGTGTCAAACATACACAAACACACACTAACACACACACACAGCCACATGCATGCGCTTTCACGCACAGACAGGCTCACTAAATTACATACATCAAGGATCAGTTTATCCTACCTGAAACCGAGCCTCAGCCACTGCAGGGGCAGCGGATAAGTGAGCATATATCTGTGTGCAGTAGTGACTTCCTATTCCACACAGAAACAGGTCCTCAGTGCTATACAGCCCCATGTACCGCTGAAGGTCACCGGTTTTATGTTCCGTGTATGCAGCTCATAAATTTCTGCTACTTTGTAGTGTGTGTGTGTGTGTGTGAGCTGAGCGTGTGCACACTTCTATGCAGCTCATAAACTACTGCTACTTAGTGCTCTCTGCATTAGACTAATTTCACTGTCTTCCCTGAATTCTTGAACAAGATGAGACTAAGGAGTGAGATGTTCCTCTGAGTAGTAAATGGAGTGCTCAGTGCTCAGTGCTGGACTGCATGAAATTCAGGGCTGTCTTGGTTGAATCCGATCATCATGTGGTTAGAGCAGCGTAGAAACCTGCTACACTCTGTCAATGGGATTTGGATGGAACGGAGGAGAGGAGATGGCTTGGGAATCCAAAAAGAGGATAAGAGGAGGAAAAGCTCAAGAAAAAGAGACCAAGCATGTTGTATGCAGGCGGCCTGGGGACTGGTGGCTGATTGTGCTTTTCCTCCATTTTGGCTGTGGCTCAGTCTGAGCCCCGGGAACATTGCCCAGACAGAGAGGAGGGGGAGCTAAGAAATGGGACAGAGATGGGAAACAAAAAGAATGACAGACACGGACCAAGACCAGGAAGCGGTTTCTGAAATAGAGAAGGAAATGAAATGGTGCAGTGTTACCAGTTTAATTGAAAATTAGAGAGTAGCATATTGCCGCCCATGAAGGGTAGAGTGAGAAAGAGAATGAGAGTGATGGGGAAAGGGGAAGAGAGAAAGGATAGAACAGCGTGTAAAGGGCATACTGCCCAGTTCACCAGCGTGAAGGAAACAATATGGCTCCAGTTTCTTCTGCTCAGCCATTCTCTACTGCTGAATTCATTATTTGTGCATGTTGGGCATGTGTGTGTGCGTATGTGTGTGTGTGTATGCATATGCGTGTATGTGTCGTGTCTGCATACGCACATGCGAGTGCGTGTGCTGGTGTGTGTGTCTGTGTTTGTCTGTGCGTGTGTATGGTTTTTTTGGCAGCCTGTGCTCCAGATGCACAGGGTTGTTGTTGTGTAGCGACACATTAAATGGTTGAAGGAGACATTTCTGTGGGTTTCCTGCTAGCAGAATGGGATCTCCTCCTCTCCCCTCTCCTCTCTGCTCTCTAGTAGACAATTACAGGATAGGATCTGCTCTCCTGGCTCAGCTGGGCTTTGAAAGGCTTACATGAATATGTCGAAATTAGCAGGAAGCTGTTGAAGCAAAAAAAGACATTCTCTCCATGAGCTAAATTGGCACGATGTCTTTCCTGGCCTTTCCAAGGTTGTTCCTTTTGACTGATACATTACCACGAAAAACTCTTGGGCCTCTCTCTTTAGACCTTGCTCTGTGTTTTATTTACCTTGTGAAGTCTCACCTCACTCATGCTCACTCTCTCCCCTCCCTCCCTCCTGTCCTCCCTCCCAGGTGTCCCCAGCAAGCGGAGGTATAAGCGTCGTGAGGTGGAGCAGATCCAGAAGGAGGTGAGGAGGATGTGTTCTCTCTCCAACGTCCTGTCCTCCCAGAGGAACTTTGAGCATGTGCAGAAGATCCTCCGTGTCAAGCGCCTGCAGCGACAAGCCAAAACAGGAAACAATGTCATCAAAAGACGGCCCGGACGGCCCCGAAAACAACCCCTGGAAGAATCAGAGCCCACCAACAGGAGGGAGGAAGGCAGAGTTGATGGGCGGGGTTTGGATATATTGGCCAGTAGGAGAGGTGATGGGAGGACTCTAGGGATGCCTGTTCTGGAAAGGTGTGTTGACCTGCCAGGTAGGCGGAGCCTAAGGCCAACCTTGACCCCCGAGCCTCTAGAGTTCTCGAATCACGACTCCATCTCAGCAACGATTGAGACAGTGGTGCATCAAGCGCGCTCTGTGCCTCCACTGGCCAGAGGGGGGAAACGCAGAGGCAGGGGCCGCAGGCGGGATGAGCTGTGGGCCCCGTCCAGCCAATAGAACTGCAGGAGAGAGCAACTCTGTAACCTATTGGAGGGCAGAATGGAGGAGTCAATGCTGTTTCAAGCCTATCAGACGCAGTGCCCTTAATGCTGGGACTCCTCAGTGCACTTTGACTTGTTTCTCCATTCTGGTTTGTTGTGAGGACTTCAGTGGGTCAGTGGAGGAGCAAGAGGAGGGAACACTTGCTGTGTCGTCCCTTTTCTTGCTAAACCCAACCAGACATGAGCCTTTCAAGGATTCATTGGACCTTCATTTAATATGGCACTATATGGTACTATTTGATACTGAATCTGATGCTATAAAGTGTGTGGTACTTATGATAGTGTAGGATACTATGTGATTCTGTATGTATCTGATACAGTGACGTGTATGGTACTTTATGATACTGTATCTGAATGTGGCTTTAGCCATATCTTTACCAGCAAGGGGAGGGGGAATGGTTAATATAATACTGTGCAGCTCTGCTTATTTTTGCCTTTCTGAGGAAGCTTGTCAAAGACGTGGGATATTACCGCAGTAACTCAGCCACCTTACCCTATTCCCTGTCCCTGGTATTGCTCTCACCCCCATCTCTACCTTCCTTGTTCTCTTGCTCTCTCCGAGGAAGCTAGGCAGAGACCAAGGAGTAACTTATCCTCCCTGGCAGCTCCTCACCCCTGGTCCCCCCCCCCCCAGCCAGACACTCACCCCAAATCTTCAGCCCTCCCTGGTGCCTCCCTCTCAGCTACATCTTCCTCTGTCCTCTCACCTACTACCAATCATCTTTTACACCTACCATTGCTTGTGCTCCCTCACCCTATCCCCTATCTCCATTTACTCCCCCCTCCCTGCTCAGGCCTGTCCCGGGCAGTGACGTAAAGGCAATATGGTGGATGAGACTGTCCCAGACTGTACATAGAAATAAAGTCCACTGTTACCTGCCTTGTACAATGGGAAACTGGCTCATAGACATGTACTGGCATATATCAAATAGAATTGTTGTACCATAGACAATGAAAGTTGTGTATTGTTTTATAACCAAAAACAGACATGGGTGCGACTCAAGACAAGTTTGTTTTCAGACAGAAGGAACCACATGTATTCATTCATTCATTCATACACTCATTATTGTGTTTATATCCAGGGGGCATTGCATACAGGGGGAATATCAGGTGTGTTTTTGGTAAACCTTAAAATTGGTTTAATGCACTATGAAAAAACCATACACTTACATCAATCAAATGCAGCACTTACATGCTTGTTCCAGCCTTATGTTTTGGCCTTCTATGGTGTGGATATCCATTCCAGAGAGCATGCATTATTTTAATCAATTTGTATATGCAGGCTGCGCAGCCAAAAGCGTCAAACCTAAGCCCAAGTCTGAATCGAGATTGGACAGTTCAGCTGGAGAGGGCTCACAGTCAGTGTTTCGGATAGCTAATCCCTGTCATTCTACTAAACATGATTTTCAGTTCATATCCAGGAAATATTTTTGGAAAGAAAATACAAAATCCAGTATTTAGATTGAGAAACCAAAGTCTCAGTGTTCAGTGTAAGGATGTATTATTCAAAAGAATCTAAAACAGAGTTTGGCAAACTCTCCACCATGTTGGCACCAATGTAAAGCATTCCTACATGCACTCAAGAATGTAGCCATCTTGGATTTTTTGTGCCAATATGTTAAGCCTTTGTTAAACTCTATATACAGTATCTGTGGCTTTGGATAGTGGTTGGTATTTACTCTCTCACACACATTTTAGTATTTCAGAATATAAGCAATGGGTCAGTATTTCTTTGGGAACTGTGTTTAAATTTTATTTCAGGAGACTCTCCGTTTCGGGGGGACTTCTCAGTTGCAGCAGTTCTACTTGTGCCTTATGTTTC
This sequence comes from Centroberyx gerrardi, assembly GCF_048128805.1. Taxonomy (NCBI): domain Eukaryota; kingdom Metazoa; phylum Chordata; class Actinopteri; order Beryciformes; family Berycidae; genus Centroberyx; species Centroberyx gerrardi. The sequence continues at coordinate 16,254,871 of NC_136004.1, forward strand.
TTTCTCTCACCATTACATTTCACCGGAGAAATATCAAATGGCAGAGAGCGTCCAGATATTGACCCCAAATATTCATGATTGTGCATATGACACATGTGTCTTAGTCATCAGAACCCTGACACTGCCTGTGTCCCTTCACAGCTACCATAGTCAGCATCCTCTGTCACTGGGCACGGAGTCCGTCTCCCAGCATCCTCCTGGTTTTCTGACCCATATCATCATAACAGAACCAGGAGGGCTGGGCTGATGCAGATGATATGGTGTTACTATATTAAATACACATCATGTACTGGCCTACATATTGCTAGGCTTTCAAGCAGTGCATGAGAGGGGAAATGGAAAAGTCCACTGTATCAGATGTGTTTCTATCAACGGCTCTGTCCAGAGACATTGATTATACTTTAAAGTCCTGGATAAATAATCGAAGATCACTTGCTCTGCCCAGTATTTAACCAGTTCCAGAGGAGGTTGTCATGGAAACCACGCTGTCTTACATTGTTGTTTGCTATGCATCAGGCCATGCCTGGCAATGACCTTAAAAGGAATTTCTGTTCTGGGTCCACCCTTCGACAAAGAGAAATAAGTGGTCTTATTTACTGAATAAAAATGAATTCATGTAACGAGAATTGTGAATAATACCAGTAATAATTTGTAATAAGTTGTGCAGAAAGTGACTATCATTTCATGAAAACTATAGTTACTGCAGCTCTATGCAGTACAGCCTTAACCAGATGTAAAACTACAGTATTGAAGTGTTTGTTGTAAATAGTGTTAGTATGTCCATCCTGCATGGATACCGGTTGGGCTCAGCTATGCTGGGACTCCCAAGACCACAGTAGACCATCTCACTCTATCAAGACAAGACTGCTCTAGACCTGAGAAGACCAGCCCATACAGTAGAAGAAAGGATCCCGGTTCCCCCTAATTCTTTTCTCTATTCGACACTTCTGCTGCTCATTGACAGTCATCAACCCATTCAGTTAAATTCTACAGAAAGCTGAACACTAAAATAGTTTGCCTTATCACACTCCTAAAAGGTGTTGGAGGATACAAGCCCCACTGTATTGTACTTTACCAAAAATAGGAATCCCCACTGACTAGCAGCTATTTTCCCCTCAGCCAGTGGGTACAGCGGAGTAGCATAAGAGTAAGCAAGAGCGTTGTGTGTGTGGGGGAAGTTCTCAGAGGAAATGGCCAAAAATACACTTGTCCTGATGTTAGTGTAGTTAACCTTGCCTCGCGAGCTGACTTTATTCGGGTCTGCAGTCTGTTGTGGTGTAGGTGAGGTCTAGATTTGTGGTCCATGAGGTGTAGAGACTACAGGCTTGGCAGCTTACTCCTCCATACTGTGGTCAGTCAGTGGTCTCTGATGCTCGAGTTAAAGACCCCAGGTCTCGTCTGTCCTGTCTGTCTCTCCTACCAGCCAATGCTCCGGTGCCTTCTAACACTGACTAGTATTGTCCTAATCCAGTGCTTTCGCTCTATACAGAGACTGCAGTAGGGATGTGGCTGTGGATGGGGTTCATGGTCACTGTGGTATTGTATTTAGCAATCTGGTCCAGTGGCTACAGGCCGCCCCTAAACACTGAGGCAGGGAACCTTTACCTTGTCTCTGGCTGTAACATCAAGGGGAGCAAGGTAGTTTTTGACTTTGAATCAGTGGTTGGGGGTGAATTCACTCTAGTCCACCCTTCGCTCAGACTGACCGGTCCACTACAGCCACCAGCGTGGAAATATACTGGCACCTGGATTAAGAACACCCCCTATTCCCTATGTAGTGTGCTACGGTTAGTGTCCTACACATGGAGTGAGGGGTCATGTGAGACAGAGCCTCATAAATGTACATGTAGTCATCCTCACAACATACGTTACATTTCTAAGCTATAATGTTGTTCAAAGCTGAAAGTGCAGATGAAGCATTGAGAAAACCAATAAATGTACTTTGTTAGAGCACAAAGTGAGCTCTTCTAACAGTGTGGGCATATTTTAGTTTGTATACATAGTGTATTTGAACCTTTTTCTAGAGTGGGTTTTCCTTTATTTGCATGCTCAACTTGATTGTATGCATAAATATTTTAGACAAGCCGAAAGTTGAATTTCAATTGAATTTGGAGCAAGACTTGTACATTGTTTGATATGTTTCTTTTTGTAATGAATTTTTAATTCATGAAGCATTTTTGTACATTGTATGAATATTAAAAACTGCAAATATTTGACATATAGAGTAAATACTAGATGCGCATGCATATGCATATATCCTTCACAGTATGTATGTGTAAATGTACACATATATTTTGTATTTGCATTTGCTGGCATACAGATATATGTCTTAAGCACATATACATGCAATATATATGTATATCCATGTCCGCTGGCATGCTTTTGGTCATGTTTATCTTTCATGATCTTGTAGGTTTGTTTTTGTTTTTTAATTTCTCTTTCCTCAGAAAGAAAAGCTCATTCTTTTGCTACCGTTCTGTTGGCTGGCAGCGTTGAGCACTTATTAAGAAGAACTACAGTTGAACTTGTTCATGTTATCCATTGTGTGAAATAATAAATGACTTTATTGAAAGCTGATGGTGGAACTTATTGTCTTCTCCCTGGTTTAAGATGGTGTTGCATTTGATGCTCTGATCTCCTAAAAACTGCTTTGCCACATGCCAGTCAGAAATATTAGGAATATAAGTTGGTGTTGTGATAGGAGTCAGTCAGAATTCTGCATGTGTGTGTGTGTGTGTGTGTGTGTGTGTGTGTGTGTGTGTGCTCTCATGCATGCATGTGTAGATGTGGGAGAGAGAGATGACAGGAGGATTTGCTGCACTGATGTGTGATGGAAGTCAGATGGTTGCAGTGAGTGAGCACTGACCCTACAATGTGTCTGCTTATAGTGTGGTTGAAAGAGAGGGAATCCTCTCATCAGATTATGCTACAGCCCTCCCTGCTCCCTCATTCACACACACCCTCCACCCCCACCTCCCCTTACACACACTTACTCTCTTACTTGTTCATTAGCCAAGCCTACATCTCTTAATCCCTCTCTGTACTAGCCCATCAGTGTCAGTTCTAGGTGGGCTGGGCTGCAGGCTGCTCTGTAATTGGAGGAAGCTGAGTGGGAAGTGCCCCACCATTGGCTGCTGCCAACTAGTAAAATTCTTCTGTTACCATGGTTGCAGGGTGAGCTGCCCAAATGTGTCTCAGTGTATCTAGTGGTGCTGATGGAACCGTTGGCACCAGTGGTGCTGTGCTGAAAAAATCCCCCCTCTGATGGAAGTCAGGCTGCAGTGGGGCTGCACCCAAATCACTCTCCACTGATGCCTGTAAATGAGCCCACATGCCCCCACTCCACCTCCCGCTCATGAAACGGGATAAGACGGATCACCAGGATTGTGACCACAATGAAACAGAGCAGAGCAAAATGCATCCTGCATGCAGGATGTACTGTTGAGCCATAACAACACATCAGGGAACTACATCCTATGCTGCCACATCAATCTAATGTGCAGGGCATATTTTCTCACTTGTTTTACCACCACATTTAGTCTCCTGTGAGGCAATGTTGCCCACTGCACAAGCCCCAGGCACAGAGATTACATGGAAACAGATACGTACGTCTGTGAAGAGGGTTGGGGATTGGACTGTATACAAAGTTAAATGAAAAATACACAGCACCTAATTATTTGAACATTTTCAGCCAAACTATTACTATTATATTACCATTGCTATTATCATGATAGTTGTTTATAATATGGAGTATATTCCAATAACCCTAAAAAGGCCTGTTCCACCTGGTCAGTAGGTGGAGCCCCCATGCTGGACTAGAGGAAAGCTCTGGAAAGCTCTGTACACTTGAGCTGCCTACATTAGTTGTTTTGTCTCCTTTGCTCCACAGGTACATAAATCCTTCAAAAACAATATTGCTTTGTATAACAAGGTTATGAAATCTTAGAGGAATCCTCTGTGAAAGCTGTAGATGCCAGAAATATTACAATACTATTACAGTGGTGTATAGCAAAAGGGTAAAAAAAAAAAAAAGATTTTGAAGAATTTGAGCAAGTGTATTAATATGAAAGACACCTGGATGCTTTAGGACAGAAGTGACTGTAACGGGAATATAGCAGTGGAGGCTGGGGGGAAAACTGTGGCTGTGTTTATCGTACTCAAGATAAAACAACCTGCTTTTTAAAGGAAAAAGTTGATGAAGCTGATGAACGTACAAGTGAACGTGAATTGGTTAGGGTTTTAATGGTGAATGTATTTCTATGTATTATATGTATTTGCACATTTTTTTTACTTTTGAATTAAATGCACAAAAAAAATGGTATTTTCAATCTTCAGAGGAATAGAAAAAAAAGGTGTGATTGAACAGTCCACATCTTTTTGTATCTATTTCCCTATAAGTTACCAGCCCATACAGTCGGCTCAGCACTTTGGTACTGGCCCAGGCAAACCTGACGGTCACAATATATGTGCTGAGGAAACAAATTCCTTCAGGTTTGTACGGACAATAGGACAAGTTTGCCCTGCATTGGCTTCGGCTTGCACAGTGTGCACAGGCTTTCTGGCTGAACTAGTTGAATTCTTCGCATCCCAGCCTCCACTGCATAACCGTCTGCAATTGGTCTAAAATATCACAGGATTCGTTTTGTTGACTATTTGAAAAGCGTCTCCATTTCCTTTTCCGGTTCATTGCCTTTGTTTACATCTCCATGCTAACATTTCATGGTCAGAATCATTCATGAATCATTTTGAGGCTGCAGTAGGCTTGCTGAGCTTGTTAGAAGATTTTATGATTTTTCAGTGCAAGACCTGCTAAAATGGCTCCTAAATTATTCGCTCAGCAGCCATTGTTTTTGTTGCTGTGCTCTGAGGTTTTGTCACTGCTATTTCTAGTTTCCCTAGGTTACGGTTACCTTTTTGATCTTCATGTGCCCTTGCTGGTGTGGAGCGTAAGTACGCATACAATATGAAGCCAATGTACAAAAATCCTCTTGTTAGGTCTCTGCCAACAGGCTACAAGTTCTCTTTCAAGGATTCGCTTGGTATCTCTGTATGGGGAACGTAGTTACTCATGCTATCAGAGAACTGGGGTTACGGTTGTAACCTAAGGATGTGGCGAATACTGGGTTTAGAAACGTATCATTCCTTGTCTGACACTCTCTGAGTTCATTTTGAGAATGAAATTGAGATTTTGAGTGATTTTTTTCTTCACATAGCCTACTTGTTCTGTTTGTACCCAAGGAGGAAAGTAGCCTATCATATTAAAACCCAATTTTTAACCCACCAACCAGTCAAGATTTCCTCCAAGGTTTTACACTGACCGTATTTGGACTCAAGATGTGTCAGTAATACAAATGAATAAAAGTGACTTCTCGGGGCTGTTCAAGTGCACATAGACCACCAACAATAAAGAAAACTACTATATATTTATGACATATAGTCCTGCAATCCAAGCCAACTAGCCAGGAAGCCTGCTGTTTTAGGCTCGCCCCCCAGTAGGAGAAAAAAGGCATTTGTCTCTGTTGGTGTTTTCAGAAGATGGCTATGGCTGTAGGGTCTTGTGTTTATGAAGATGGATACAGCAGGCGACATCCAAACATCTCTCTCTCTCTCTCTCTCTCTCTCTCTCTCTCTCTCTCTCTCCACTGCACAGTGATTGGAGTGATGGGAGACACCATCTGGTGGTGAGATGTGTCAGTGCGCCTCCAACCCCTCAAAAAGGCTCAGACATCACACATCCATAGGACAGAGAAAATCACCCTCTATCACCTTGGTCAGTGTAGCAAATGAAGTCAAACACAGCGCACAGTGGCCACACAAACGCGGTTTCACAGTTTGAAGAAAGAAAGCAGATGAAACGTCTATACAAGAGTAAAGGTTTCAAAAAAAAAAATCTGTACTATGACTTAGCATTGAAACCTGCACACACAAGCGCTTTAATCATTCAGCCACTGGAGAGATCAGTGCAGGAATTGCTGTGATTGAACGTCACTTATCTCTGTGTGGCGTAAGGAAAAAAGCCTGGGATCTGACAGAATCTGTTCTGCATGGAGCTGGCCACTGTTGCCACGGTGACAGTGTGACTCATGGCAGTTTGATTTGGATTTAGAGTGGTGCCCTGTTTTGCGTGCAAATGTGTGTGTGTGTGTGTTACTGTGTGTGTCTATGTGCATATACATGTGCATGTGTGCCAGTGTGCCTGCCTGCATGTGTAAATGCGTGCATACATAGGCTTGTATTGTATTTGTGTGCTGGCGAGGAGTGAAAAAAAAAATATTGAAAGAGAGAATTTCCTCTGCGCAGAAGAGAGTAATTGTCCATCTCTCTCATGTCTCCTTCTCTGTCACAGTTAGAGCCTTTGTTAGCAGATTGGCTCTGCCTGAGTCTTATTAATGATGCCAACACTTAGGTAATGTGCCTTTTTGATGAGAGTAGGCCACTTAATCTCTCTATTCAGGCTCCATCTCGCACACACACTCTCTCTCTCTCTCTCACACACACACACACACACACACACACATACACACACACCTCCCCCTCAATCCTCCTAATAAGCTGTCTCTCTGTCTGCTGTAATTTGGCAGACGAATCTATTATATGATACAGTCATATTTTATTAATGGACCCCCGTAGCGAACACACACACCCCTCAGTGGATGAGATTATGTGACGCACAGGGAGCGTGTCTCCATGTTAAAAATGATTTCAACTCCTTGGTTAGTTTTCATCTACACCCTTGTCTTCTGTGTTGTTAGTATTGGACTGGAAGGCAGAACCACAGGCATTTCTGCTGAATTTGGCTCCGTTCCTCTCCACTTCATTACACTTCTATCAGCTCAGTGATAGAAGGGAAGACCGCAATTTCAAAAGACTGAAGAGAGTGAAATAAAAGACAATGTTCAGTTCTTGGATTTAACATTTTGTGGAAATATTCTCCTTGGCCCTCTCTCTCTCTCTCTCTCTCTCTCTCTCTCTCTCTCTCTCTCTCTCTCTCTCTCTCCCTCTCCCTCTCTCTCTCTCTCTCTCTCTCTCTCTCTGTCTTTCTCTTTCTCTCTCAGTGTAGTGGAGATAATTCATCCCATATGTTTCAGGGGTTGCCAGGCATTTGCAGGCTCTGTGTTGAAGAACACTACTCTAAAACTAATTTGCTCCTATACTACATTGCTTCAAGGATACATTACACAACAAATACATTGTTGTCCAATGCATTGTAGCTGTAGTCATATTATGATTTGTAATTACTATTCTATATGTATTCCTCACACAATCTCTGCATCTTGTTGAGCAAGTTAACAAGAGGGTAGAGAAATAGGATGCACTTCCATTTAAGTTTTCCCTTATATGTATATAGATAGGGATAATGTTAACTGATGTTCATTGCTCAGTGTTTTTAAAATACAATGAATTACATCAACTAATACTTTACAATTTTATATACGCAAAAATCTTCAGCTGGCTAATAGTTTTGTATTAATGCCTGCAATCTTCATTTTGTATTATGTATTGCATATTTAAAATGGTCGATATCTTGTTTTGGAATGAAACTCTCCTTCTAACGAGGCGGTTGCCAACCCCATTCAAATCACCCATTGGTCCTTGTGCTATGATAGTACCCGGTCTCTGTCACCCACACACACACACACACACACACACACACACACACACACACACACACAAACACACAAACACACACACACTCTGTGGCTAGTCCATTTGCTGCTCTGAGGTTGAAAGAGGAATTCCCAACAGCAAAAACACTATGTAGCTTTTCCAAGCTTAAAAGACCTAAAGACCTACCATGACAACATGCAACCTCCCCACCCACATAAAAAAAAACCTCTGATCCTCACTTTTATTCTAACCCCCAATCTGAAAAATAACCCTCTTCCTAATGAGGTGAGGCACCACCTCTCCTGGTTTTCTGCTCTTGTGAATGAATGATGAAGGATGATGAATGGATTAAGTTATTCATCAGATTGTTTTACTCATCTATCATCAAGCTTTTTTTGTCTTTCCTTGCCTGCAGTGGCACGTCTTTTTCAGACAGACAACAAGGAACTGTTAGGTGATTATTATTAATCAAGGAAATGTTTTTGCGATGGAACAAAGATAATCACTGCAACATGTCTATCTTTCAGTGTATGTGTTAGTATGTTGCACATCTTCATGTGTTTAGCAGCGTGTGTGGCTGCATGCCTGTGTGTGCCTACATGCATGTGCCTGTATGCATGCATTTGGCATGTGTCGACATAATGAAGAATAGCGAAGCTAGCGAGCTGGCAGGTTCACCTGAGGGTTTGACACCGCGAGACAGACAGAGTGAGACGTTGAGACCGAACGTCTGATTAGAGCCAGCGGAGTGGAACCGAGTGGCTGCTCACTGGAAGCATGTGATGATGTTTGGTACGTTCCTACATGTAATAATGTTGTCAGTAGATCACTAGGTAAAAAACGCCTGTGCAGACACTTTCATAAGCAAGTGTGTCAATGAAAGTGTGTGTGTGGGTGTGTGTGTATGAGAGAGAGAAAGAGAGAACTATATAGAGAGTTCTCAACCTGGGGGTTGAGACCTCCCAGGAGGCCTCGAGAGAATTTTGGAATGGGGTTGCTGATGATTTATAGAATCTGAAAAAACAAATCTGCAATGGATAAATTTATGATCATGTTTTTAATCTTTTTGATAAATACCTAATGTTTGAGAAATAATGAATATTTACTGCCTTTAAGCGCACACCAATAATTAATCAAGTGAAATGTCCTGGAAAAGGGAAATAAAAATCAGTGTTTAGTGTTCAACGTTTGGCTTTCTTACTCCTCGTCGCCAGAAGGCATCACTTTGTTTTTGGGGGTCCAAAGCCAAAAAAAGGTTGAGAACCACTGCCATAGAGAACAGTAGGTACAGTCTGACCTCTGCTGCACCTCTGTGTGGAACCAGCAGTGTTTTTCCTCTGTCTGTTTCAGTTCCAGCCCTCCAAGGCACATTACATAACCACACTATTATTTTTCCATCCCCAGCCTCTCTCTGTCTCTGACTGACATAGCAGGGGGAATACAGATCCTAACATGGCAATGATAATGACTGGCTCCTCTCGTTTGATCACTCTATTTCTCACACCCTCTCCCTTTCATTCCTGCCTTTTCTCCTACTTTCTGTCTTACTAAAGTCTCTCTCTCTCTGTCTCTCTCTCTCTCTCTCTCTCTCTCTCTGTACCAGAGCTTGGTTCTCTTCTGCACCCAAAGTGGTACGCAGCCTTTCCATGAGTTCATTTTCCCTACTTTAAGAATGTGCTTGCATCCTGTATGTGTGTGTGCATTGTATGTTTGTGTGTGCACGTGTGCGTCTCTGTGCGTGCGCATATGTGCATGCATGTGCATATGTGCGTGTGTGTCTCCCGAGTCTCAGAACAGTATTATTGTAAACATATCATTTGATGGGGAGAGTGGTTCAGGTTGTTGGCCGGCTGCCCTGCTTTCATTTGGAACAGAGCTGCCAACATCTGGACTGTGTCAACACTCAGTGACGGTGTTTGTGTGTGTGTGTGTGTGTGTGTGTGTGTGTGTGTGTGTGTGTGTTGGGGTCCCTGCCTCGGCCCCAGAGCTGTCAGCCATTGGATGGGGAACAGATTTGCTCAGATTAATCAAAGGTGTAGCATTAATAATAGGAGCCCTATTCCTCCATGCCTGCAGGCGGCCATTTTAAGAGAGCCTGGGAGAGCTGCTCCGCATCCTCCAGGATGAGCTGCAGTCACACACAGGCCATGCGCAGGCACACAAATACATGCAGGCAGGCAGGCAGGGGTGTGCTTTCAGCTGAAGTAGTCACCCCCTAACTAAAAATATGAACACTGAAGGAACAGTGAAAATGATCGTTCCCTCGTCTGCAGTTTATTCAGTGATTCACACACTGCAAGGTGGAGTAGCAGGGCAGCGTTCCCCTTGGATAGGCTGCAGGATTTGATCGGTAGGAGAAAGCCAGTGCAGACTCTGTGGCCACCCTGGATGAAAAACCCGCAAATCCATCAGAGACACATAAAATATTTCAGACGAGTGTTATTCATACGGCGAGAAAAGTACACAACCTACTTCATGAATGTATCTAAACCCAGGTCAGTGTGTGCAGCCACCGTAGCTGCAGGACTTACAAAACCCTCAGAGACACATCACATACTTCAGCGCTGAGTGTTACTCACGGGGTACGAAAAGAGCAGAACGTACCTCATTAATTTATCTAAACTGGGAGCAGATGTATTGAAATTATTGCTGTATACACACAGTGATGATGTGAATGTTGGAAGAGAGAGAAATGTAACATAGATCAGACCTTGTGGGTTTGTGTGTGTGTGTGTGTGAGAGAGGAAGAGATAGAAAGATAGCGGGAGAGAGAGAGAGAGAGAGGAGAGAGAGAGTGAAAGACAAGAGATTATATTAACCATAGACGAGTTATGTTAACCCGATCATGTCTCTTAGCTTCAACTGTTATTTGTGCAAAGACTACAGTTTCCTTCCTTGTGGTGAAGTAACTACAGCTTAAAGCACAGGCACACCACACACACACACACACACACGCATGCACACACACACAAACATCATACAGCAAGTTTATAATCCTGTGGTTTGTCAAGTCCCAAATAAGGAAACCATGAAACAAACACTTAGCTCTCTCTGTCTGCAAAAGATTTTGATTCCCTGTTGTCTCTCTTCTCACCAAACGTTCCATCTGACACCACTGTTTCTGTGACTGTGTGTGTGTCTAAGCATTTGCGTGTGTGCATATGCCCGCGTGTGTGTGTGATTGCGTGTTTGTACACAGACACTGTCGACTCTCCTGCGACTATTATCTCCCCTTTAAGCCGAGGCCAAATCACTGTCCGGCCTTCTCTGAGTCACTCGGCATTACTGCAGTCGGGGCTGTTGGGTCTGGCAGGCCATCTGATCCAGCCTCACTGGGGTAAAGTTATTTGGGTGTGTAGTGAGAGTCGATGTTATTGCTGAGCCCCGGCTAGTGGTGGGCTGAGATGTATTTGGGTTGGCTGGCGGAGGGCTGAAGCATGTTTGCCTACCGGGGCTGAAGACTCCGCAGGGGGGCCTGGCTAATCTGCTGCACCATCCGACAGCTTAATTAGTGTTTCGCTGGTACGCGCACATATAGTCTACACACGCACACACGCATACACACACACACGCGCGTTTCCTCTCTCACACACACACACGTACACACTGGGGCATAGCTCGTTAGTCTAATAAAGAGCCATTAGAAGGTTAAATGTGGGTCTCATTAAAGATTAGTCATTTGCTACCATGCATAATAAGCCTCTCTTGTGTGATTCTGATAACTGCTCATATTGCCGCAAAAGTGAAGACCAGAGTCGACTTGTGCGATGTTAATTTGCCGTGCCACAGCCTGGGATTTGGCTCGCCTCCTGCTGAGAGCATAAACACCATGAGAAATGAATACAGCCACTTCAAGTCACTGTCTAAAGGCTTATATGTCATTACATGATCGTGTCTTTATATTGCGGGCGCGCTCCACACACTGTAAATTGTTTGAGATGATTTTGACGAGCGGTGATCCAAGGGGGCTTAGAGAGGAAGAAGCCCTGAGACGGATAAGCTGTGTGAAGAGGGGGTCTAGATTAGCTTGAATGGATTTGGAAGCCCTCTTGGATGCTTGGACGAAAGACTGTATGAAAATGTCAGAGATAATAATTTTACTTCTTTCTTTTCTAAAGAACCCTCTCCTAATGCCTTTACCATCTGCTGGAGAGCAGAGCAGGAGACTTCCATCATCCAGAGAGAGAGGGGAGGGGGGGGGGGGGGGGGAGAGAGAGAGAGAGAGAGAGAGAGAGAGAGAGTTTTGGCCTGCCATAAGGATACACTTGCTCTTTCCAGACCTCATCAAGCTCTATCTGATCCAAGCAGTGCTCTTGTCTTTACTTCGTCTCTAATAACATTATTCTCCTGGTCACGGACACATAAAAAACAGATGAGCATGAGCCATAAAGGGGAAAATCAGTTTTCAAAAAGGAATTAAAATATTGGGGCTGCCAATGTTTTGACTTAGTGGATAAAGCCTCCAGGCAACTGAGGTTGGAGGGAGAGGGGGAGAGAAGCTGTGAGAATGTCAAACAGCAGACGGCTTTAGTGAGCTCCGTCTCAAGACATGGATTAGCCATCTCAACCCTTGTTTTTAAGAGTTACAGTATTACTGAACACCGCCCAGCCTACCGAGTGAAACAAAGTGCTAGTTGTCTATCAATTAGAGAGATTCTCTCCAGAGGCAGAGATTACTGTTGGAAATAAGCTGTTCCTATTAGACTGACTGATAGTTCTCTCTCTCTCTCTCTCTCTCTCTCTCTCTCTCTCTCTGTCTCTGACTCTCTCTCTCTCTCTTTTTCTCTGTCTCTGTCTCTCTCTCTCTCTCTCTGTCTCTGACTCTCTCTCTCTCTCTCTCTCTCTCTCTCTCTCTCTGTCTCTGACTCTCTCTCTCTCACTCTCTCTCTCTCTCCCTTGAGGTGGGCGTGAGTATTTGAGCTATGTTCAGCTACATGTATATGAAATACATATTTAATGACTTTTCTGTTGTTGTAAGTTGCATGTGTCAGGTCATCATGTAATTTGTAGGGACAAACTTCTGTGAGAGTGAGTTTGCATCTATCTATCTATCTATCTATCTGTCTGTGTTTAAAGCTGTTATAATTTTACCATTTTGTACTGTATGTTTGTAGGCCTATGTATTTTTAACATGGCTCTTTAAACATCCTTTCCCACCGGTGTAGCTGAATTAATTTGGATATATTTGTCATTTATAATATTGTTTTTACATGAGTTTGTGTCCATCTCTGTCCCACCGTCTTTACTGCTGCATCATCACCAGTTACTGAGACAGCAGTGCATGATCCTCATTGGAAATGCAGCCCTAATTTATCCCTGAGTTATTTATAATGTTTTCATTGATTTATGCATGGACTTGTTTGTGTGATGATGTTATGGTGAGTGCTGTCTGTGTGTCTGTGTGTGTGTGCGCTTCCGTGTGTGCAGTTTGTTTTGAGTGACACCCTGTCGCTGCGCTCGCAGGAGAACTTGCTAATTTACTATCTCTCAAACAGATGTCACATCGTGCCTCTCCCCCCGCACGCACACACACAAACACACATCGCTACCAAAAGCCGCTCACATCTGCCCGTATGTGCTTAAATCAGGCATAAAGTTGTCAGTAAATCTTTGTCAACAGCAGTCCTCGTCTCCAGATGAGCCTCAGCTCCGCCGTTCACAGGAGGATTTGCACAGAAGCACCTCAGAGGCATGCAGTTGTTGCTCAGCGTGAACATGGCACGGCCTCCTACTACTGCAACTGAACCAGGGGACTGAAGACACCACTACTAACAGACAGAGACAGGAGTTAATGGATGAATTAATGAATGTGTACCACGCTGCATTACATTTACATGGTAATGCAACATGCCAGTGTGCTGCTCAGTCTTCTGCCCCCTAGTGGTCGCTTCTCCATCACTGCACAGTTACTCTGCTGTAGAGGTTTGTCCCTCTTAAAGATCCTTGAACCCTCGAATCCCCTCGTCTGAGGCTTTCCTACAACCATATAGCCTACCAGTCTGTACAACAAGAGCAGGTCACTCATTTCATCACACATATACACAGTTTTTTTATGATATATATTTCCACCGTCCAAAAAAATAAAGAAAACAAGTCGTTATTGGAACTAACAGGTCATTATTTCAGTCACAAAATGGGTTTTTCACATTGGACGACCGAGCATGTCACAGTTGCTAACGCATATTGTCAGAAACTACCAAGATTGTATGCTTTATGGTGCCTCTAGGTGTGTGTGTGTGTGTGTGTGTGTGTGCGTGCGTGTGTGTGTGTGTCATGAAGAGTTGGTTTGGCAGAGAGCCATGCAGCTGGAAGCCATCATAGAACCAATTACTTTCTGTCTTTTGCTCTCCTTCGTTCTCCCTCTTTCTTCCCTTCTCTCTTGTTCTCTTCATCTCTCCCTTCTGCTCCCATTTTCTCTGTCTGTCTGATTTTAATTCCGTGTGCCTGTCTGTCTGTGAACCGATGACTACTTTCATGGTTAACCCCTCTATTTTGCTTTCATTCGCATCCCTCCATCTTCCCGACGCTCGCTGATAACTCCAAGGCAACACACACACATTGACCTCCACCTTTCCCCATCATCTCTAATCACCTCTTTCATCTAAGCTGCTTCACTCTCCTCATCAGCCTCTTAAATATGTTTCTTTTTTCTTTTCTGAATTTCTCCTCAACTTGCTTAGCACCTCAACATATTGATTCAGATGTGAAATGTTTGTAAGCTTGCCTGGCCTGCCAACACACCGCACCGACCAATTTACAGTAACATGTTGAGCTGCAACTCATAAGTGAAGGGTGGCATGAACGTAAACACTAATTACAGATCGTGCACTGAATGAATGTGTCACTAGAGAGAGAGAGAGAGATGGAGGGAGGGAGGGAGGGAGGGAGGGAGGGAGGGAGGGAGGGAGGGAGGAAGTGAGAGAGTTAACAGTGTAAACAAATGAGGAGTGTAATGAGGATAAAGCACCACTGTGAACAAGTGAGCCTTTGTCTTCATTCATACCTGCTCTCTCTCTCTCTCTCTCTCTCTCTCTCTCTCTCTCTCTCTCTCTTGCTGTCACACACACACAGGGCTAAAACGAACCACACACACACACACACACACACACTGAACGGCTGTATCGTGTTTGGGTTTCTGGGAAGTGCAGTTTATTGAATGTTAAAGAAGGGAAACAGAATCCAGCACTTCATTCAGAGAGAGTTAGTTTCTCAGAGGCGGCTCTGCCAAAGCAGCTTTTTCCCTCCATATTCTCCACCAGTCCATCAGCTCAGTTTCATCAGAGTCCAGATTTTTTTTACTAATAGAACCAAAAAGTTGCACCAAATAAAACTGGAATTTATTATCTTGAGAGCATTTTATTATTGTGTAAAGGACAGGAGCTGGTGGAAACTGAGTCTGAATTTGATTCCCCCAGCTCTCCTCCCCACAGTTTTTCTGCTTCATTTGTAAACAAACATATACAGTAGTATCCCTTGCAGAAAAAGCATGGTGAGTGAAGCCATCGACCATATAAAACCACCTTTAAAAGTAGTAACTTAAGCTAAATGTCTCCTTCAGGAGTTGTTGATTAATCTCTCACAGCGCCTGGAAGGAATTGTGCAACAACTTTGGCTTTGATTCATAATCAGCAGACGTCAGGCTTCTCCGGTGGATCTCAGTGTGCTTTCAGCGGAGCTCTAATTTTACTTCACAGCATTCAAAAACTGGCTAAGTGACTGACTTGATGTAGAAGCTCCCGAGCAAGCAAAGCAAAGGAGCCCAAATCTTTGACCATTTTTGGCCATTTATGTCTACTTCGCAATGTGCAAAAATGCAGAGAATGCAGAAAAGTGTAGAGAAATGTCTGTCGACGTTCCATCAGCCAAAACACACCAAGAAGTAGGTGAGCAAACACAAGCTTTTCCAGGGAGATGACACCAAGAATGTTTTCCCCCATTCTGAATATTGAGTTGGAAGTAAATAAAGCTTTTGAGAAAGGTTTGAAACTGTAATCCACGTCTTTTGGATCATGTAGCACAAACAGATTTGCACCTTCATCTGCAAGCTAATTCCTTGATATATTATGTTAGCTGACTAATTAGCTGACTAATACCTGACTAATTCTTAATAGCTTTGATTTCATAATAGAATAGAATAGAATAGAATAGAGCAGAATAGAATAGAATAGAATAGAATAGAATATGTAATCTATTTTGTTTCATACATCAGAGTCAATATGACTGTATATGTACTGTATACATCTTGTTCCTCACCTTTAGCACCTGTGGCTTCTGTTGCAAGTCTTTCTTTAAAATTAGCATTTTTATCTTAAGGGAATAACCAGGAAGCAGCAACCAGTGGGTCAGCGATTGAACACCCTGTGATGGACTGGAGTCCTGAACAGGGTGTTTCCCTGCCTTCTGCCCAATGCATGCTGGGATAGGCTCCGGCTCTGCGTGACCCTGAGAGGGATTAAGTGGGTAAAGAAGTGGTAACAGGTATTCAGACCATGAAATTGCTGTGAGATGGGTTGGTCAGTAACAGCGCCTATTGCCAGCTCACTTTTATCCTCGTAAAAAGTTTATATCCTCTGAAAACATGCAAGAAATAAACATTTAGAGGCTATTTTTTATTATTTATTATTTATTATTTTCCAGAAGTAGTGTACTCCCAGACTCAGCAACCTCTCTTCACCATGCAGCACTCAGTCCCCCACAGCTAAGATCCCTTAAACACCCCTTTTCCTCAGATAGAAAGTTGCAAATTAAAGTGAGAACAGGTTAAGGAAAGATTGAGAAAACAAATCAGAGAATGATAGAAAAGAATAGAAGGTCTCATTGTCCCAAATGAGGCCACTCACTCTGTTAGAGAGGCAAATAGTAACTGTATGATCCAACATTACCCCCACCAACACACACACACAAACACACACACACACACACACACACACACACACACACACACACACACACACACACAAATGGAGATGTGGCCGGGCGTTGGGCCAGATGCTCCAAGAGAAGGAAACTCACATTCTTGCGATGGGGAGTCATCAAGTATCAGGTTCCATAGACTCTGGCAGAAGCTGGGACCCCCCCCCACCCCCCACCCCCCCCCACACACAGACACACACACCCCTCCACCCCTTCACCCCCCCTCACACTCACACACACACACACACACACACACACACACACACAGAAACAAACACACGGATAGGGGCATACTTTGTGGCCCCTTCCTTTTTGTGTGTGTATGAGGGTGGGGTGGCAGAATGAAAAACACTGACATGCTGCCTCCGCTGTCTTGTCCGCTCTTTATAAGGAAGTAAAAGGAGAAATGTCTGATTCTGAATGCAGCTCGGCCTGAACAGGACGGTAGCTGACGTTTGTTTTGCAAGAGTTCACTGGTTATTTACTACCAAGTAAATAGCCGAGCCTTCAGCGTACTCAGTCCTAAGGGGCTTTCTACAGGTTTGTTTCATGCACATGCAGGTAGACCGTTCCTGTGTGAGGTCCACAGGTCAGATGATCACCTTAGGGAAGAGGAGGGAGAGGAGTAGGGAGGGACACAGTGCTGCTGTGTAGTTCCCTCTTCCTCCACTAGATGACAGCATCACACTGCTTTCCTCTTTAGTGCCACTCGTACTTTGTTGTTGTTTCACAGACCAATGCTCTGAGATGAGCCACATCTCAGCTACATGACATATTTTCAACATGTTTTTAATGTGTGTTTGGAATTTTGCATTCAACACAGATTTTAAAAAAGCAAAAGAAAATCAATCACAGGTTTATTTTGTAGTAAGGTACTTCTGAAAACGATGTTTTTGTGATTTGAGAACTACAAAAATAAGTTTGGATTTCAGACTAAATGTGACATTTTGAGGACCCAGTTTCCCACATAGAGCTACTGGCACACTGCTGTTCTGTCATACTGGGTTGACACACAATGAATGAATCAATATCATGTTAGCCAGAACAAGTACAGGAAGACAGGTGCAGTAGGCCTACTGAATCAGTAAGACTCAGAGGATTAATGTCCCGTTAAACGACTCTCTCCACCAAGCCTATGTTATAGCTTGTGACTGGAGGCAACTGCTTTGATTCCCCAGACCGACAAAATCTGGCAAAATCTCCTTTCTGTCTGTTCTGGTAAAGTGGACGACTAATTCTCTCTCACTCAACAACTATTATGGATGGGCTTTCTGCAACATTAATAACTTTTACAAATACACTTTATAAAAGCTATACCATTTGTACTGTACAAAACTAAAACATCTGATTGTATATTTAACTTCCTGGTGTTATATCATGTTATATCAATGATGATATATGAAATAATGTACTAGTTGCCCAGTGTTTGAACAGCAATACCACTGAGCTGCATGGGCATGTAATGGACATCTGACAATGAGTATAATTACTACTACAAATTTCTGTATTTTTAAAAATGCAAGTATAGTATTATATTTAGTTTAAGTGAAATATTTTTGCCACCAAACACACCACTTTTTCTTTTTCAGGTTGCTGGCATATGTTGAAAAACACCTATGTCAATTTATATCCCAATATGGGATATAAATTATCAGTCAATTTATATCCCACTGTAGACTCAAGTGAGACTACAGTAGTTGATAATTTAAACTATTTTGAGATTTGTCTCTCTAAAGAGGAAATATTCATTCACAAAGTGTAACCAATGCCTATAGGTGTGTGTAGCATTAGGTAACCTATAACTTGAAATGTGAAGTGATCCATTCAGGGTCACATTCCTACTTTCACAAACAAAAAGAAAACATGCTACAGGGCATGTTGTATCACCTAGTCCTAGCACAAAAAGTATAGCATCTCCCTCAGACCTTCACTGTGACAAAATGTGTTTACCCAGTAAATCTCTGCTACTCTCCAGGAAAACATAAATCTTTGTAGAAATATTTCACCACACCTGTTTGTTCTTCATTCCTCATTTTATGACAAAACTAAATTGTTTGGAAGTCTCTCCCCGCCCCTCCTCCTCATTTTCTGTCTTCTCCTCTTTCTCCTTCGGCGATGACTAGATGTCTGCAGTAGCAATCAATGTGGCTCATTAGCTCTGTTATACAACTATACTGTAATTGTGTTTAATGACTAAATAAATGCTAGAGGAACAAACACACCCGTCAGCGCTTATGTTATCACATCCGTCTCTGAAAAGTGTGTGTGTGTGTGTGTGTGTGTGTGTGTGTGCATGTGTGTGTGCGCGTGCTGTTTATGATAATGTGACTTGGTAATCATTTTGCTTGGGATGATGGTAATTCAGTGCAACAGTACAAACAAGATTTATAAATCCCACCACTACCCAACTAGTCCTGGGGACACAAATACCCACACAGAGGCAGAAAATGATGCCGAATATCATTGACTATATTCATGTTTAGCTATGCAATTGCAGGGCAGCATGTTCAGCCAGCAGTTGTCCTGAGTGACAGAGCACAAGGTCAACTTTGGACTTTGCAGACGTCTTTGTAATGAACAAAGCATGCTACTCTTTTGTAAAAGCTCAAGGTTAAATGTGAAAGTCAAATGTGAGCAATGTGACTTGCTCAAATCACATTGTGTGTGCAGTGACCGAGCGTCAAAGTTCATTGTGTCAATCTCACATTCTTCTTTTTGTACTGACAAATGATCACAGTGAAAATCTACTGCATGTTTTAAAGTTTAAAACAGCCTTGTTTTAAACCATCATAGAGCACAGAGGCCATCATAGAGTATATGATATGATGATATAATGATATTTCTGCTACACTTGAAATATGTGTGAATATGTTGAATTTCTTTTGATTCATGCATTAGCAATCTGTATATGGGAGGCTAGAAAAATAAAGTATTTTGTATTAAAGGTCTAATAATATTCTGCATTCATGATTTTGTTTTCAAATACACTATGTTCAGGATAAGACTAGTGTAATGTTTTGCAGACAGGTTTGAAGTCCTCAGAACAGTAACAATACTGGACCCGATAACACTAGCTCCTCTAATTCAAATGAGGTAAACCTGCTGAGTGGACACTTTCTCTGGGATTGTAGTAATCGTTTAGTGCTATATAGATATAAATAGAGGGAAATTTGATTTTAAAACAGTATTTTGACAGAAATGTTCTTTTGTTCAGGGTTTTTGTGCTATGGTCAACATCAGCGCTCAGAAGCATTAGGACTGTCCAGCATGAAGTAGTATGAGCAGCCTAGCAATCCCACAGAGAGGGAGAGACATTCACACTCCTGGGTTTATTGTCTGGCACTAATATGGTTGTTTTGACCAACAGTGTAGTCCAGATCTGGTCCAGGAGCCTTGAGTTTGACACAAATTATGTTGGCCATGCATTAGTCTGCATGCACGATGTTCAGTTCAGAAAAAAACAGAAGACAAAGGCAACAAATTGTGTGTGTTAATGTGTATGTCTTTGTGTGTGTGTGTGTGTGTGTGTGTGAGAGAGAGAGAGAGAGAGAGAGAGATAGAGAGAGAAGAGAGAAGTGGGTGTGACATAGTGACATTCTGATTGTTGTCGCTGAGCACTGGCATTCATTTCGAAGATGAGGAGGGGGAAAGAAGCGGAGGATGAGAGAGGTGGGGTTTTGTCTGTTGCTATAAAAGGTTCAGCTGAGGTCTTCCAAGTACAGCTTGAGAGAAGCTGGCAGCCGTCGCACCCTGCACCAACCCTGGAACATATGCCTGGACCACACTGCACAAAGGTATGAACACTCGCAACTCTCCCTTCTCCTCTCACACTCACCCAGTAGCACAACTAAATACTTGTGCGCTTCAGTGAATGTGTGACTTTTAGACAGGCTTGAAAGTTATTGAAGTTCAGGTGCAAGTCAGCTGATCGCATTATTAGTTATTTTTTCATCTGAGAGATACAAAATGAAGTGTTGCATGATTAATTCATTCATTTTATTACTTTATTAATTCCCCAAATGTATTCCCTTAATGATTAATTAAAAAACTGAACTCAAATAATACACCTAAACTGTAGTAGTACAATAGTGACCAAATCAAAAATCAAGTTCTGAATGAATGAAGGATGAATTTAAAAAGCTGCCATCTGCATTTCTAGAACCAACCGTGTCTCGCCCTGCGCTGTAAACAGAGCCACACTCAATATTCTTAAGAAATTAGATTATATTTTGCACTTGTTATTCATACAGTATGATACAATCAAGTAAAGGAATAGAATGCATTATCATTTTCATTGTTTGAATTTCAGAAGAGTTTGCCAAAATACATACATTCTTGCCATAAGCAATGAAGAAGAATTAACATGTTGCTGACTTCCCTCTTCTCCAGGATATTCAAAAGAATATCAGCTGCTCCACTTCTGTCCTGCTGCCCCAGAACTCTCACACCACAGTTACAGTAAGGAGGCGATGTTATGCAATTGTCTGCAACTGATACTTTTGGAATAAACATGAATTCCTCATTCCTATTCATCGTAACTTTTACTGTACAATTTATGTTGTAATTTTCTTGCCATGAAAGCAAACTGATACGCTGAAACCAGACACAGTTCAGGATGTAAAGCCATTTAGATTTTTTTGTCTTTCCTGACCTGACTTAATCCAACCCATCCTGAGTAGGTTAAACAGGTGGAAATGTCTGGCATGTGAAATTCTGGTTTTGTGATGATGGGACTACACTGTATGCATTTTTACATGATTCAAATATATATACAGTATATTCTCTCCACAACAGCAGCTCCACGAACTCCAGCCCCTGATGGCAAACCCTGTCCTAAAGTCTGAGCATGAGAAGTCGCAGGGAGAGAAGACAGATGCTGCGCCGCCTGCAGGACCCACAACCCTCCAGAGGGCCAGGGCCCGCTTCCTGAAGGGGGTCTCCTACTTCTCTGGAGACATGAAGGTGTTTGGAAAATGGATGGAAAGTAAGAAAATACTGACTGCATAACTACTTTCATCAAAATCATCCCATTTGACAAATATCAATTACCCCCCCATAAGAGCAGTAGAGCAGTAGTATCCTGAAAGTTATTGAGTCAAGATTATGATTGCAGGATATTCTGCGCTGTGTGAGGGAGGGATGAGTTGTACTCACCACACACACTGTCACCAGGTATGAATGTGTGTTTGGAGTCAATGGGCCTCAGCCACTCCACCCTTGGGTAAATTAAGTGGAGAGAGACATGGGATGGACTATGACAGGTGTATATACTGTATATAAGGAAACAGGCATACACCACAAACAATGATGTGTAAGCCACCAAGTGATGACAGGAACTCTTACATAACCATTGCTTTGTACAGTACAGAGCAAATAGTCTGAAAACAATGAAAGAAATGTGGCCTTAACATAAGTGGTCTCCATCCAATAAAAGAGTATGTATAGTTTTCAAAGCCTAATCATCCTCATTGTGCGAAGTTGAGGATGCCTATCATTGCTGTCACTCAGACGGTCTTTACAGTAAAGTATTTATTGATGAACCAGTTTAAATTTGACTTAACCCGACTTGAAAAACCAACAAGAATTGTTTTCTGCTGCTCCCAGCTATGTGACCCTGAGCCTTACAATACTAAAACTCACAGAACATTCACTGTTGGAAGCCTATTAGCAGCTCTGGGAACCTGGCTGAACATTCTCTCTCTGCACTCTTCTCTGTTTCCCTCCTACAGAGCAGTTTTTCCTGCTGCAGCTGCTGGACTGGGTTTTGCGTGGAGCGGCCCAGGTGATGTTCGTCAACAACCCTCTCAGTGGGCTTATCATTTTCGGTGGCCTCATCCTGCAGAACTACTGGTGGGCCCTCAACGGCTTTGTAGGCACGCTCTTCGCCACCATTTCTGCCCTCATACTGCGACAGAGCAGGTTTGAGCACTCAACTATTCTGACGCAATTCATGCGACATATCCTGCAGATACATGGTAATAAAAAAACATAGTGATATTTAGCAGTGCAAAGAATCTAATGTAACTAACCGTTGGGAGCAGGTATCTGGGGTTAAGCATGTCCCATCGTAGTTTATTCATTGTATGAGGCCCACAATACCATCAGCTCTCCCATAATTTCACTGACTTTACCTTGACAATGCACCCTCAGTCACACTTACACCGCCCACAAGATCTTATCCACTAATTTTTGACCTTGCTAGGGGCTGTTGAGTCATTCACGGGTCCCCCTCCTGCTATGCCTTACCCATTATTTTTGTTTGTTATACAATTGGTTATGTAATCCCATGTTTTTGTTCATTTGTTCCTTCATTCACATATCTTTAAAATTATATCTGTGTTTCTGTCAGGGGTGCAATAGCTGCAGGGCTGTATGGGTACAACGGCATCCTGGTGGGCCTGCTGATGGCTGTGTTCTCCAACGCAGGAGACTGGTATTGGTGGCTCCTGCTACCCAACATCTTCATGTCTATGATGTGGTGAGCAGCTCTGTTTGTGTGTTTGTGAGACAGCAGGACTGGAATCAGACATTTTTAGATGGATAAAAAATGGTCAAATGGTAGATTCATATCACAAGACAGAAGAATTAGATGTGGCTAAGAGGATCACTGTGCCTTGCCAAACCACAAGACCTCACATCTCACATAACAAAACACCCGGGCACGCACGCTTACAAACTTCCTAGAATAGAAGTGCTGGATCACTATCAAGTCACATGACGGTATAAACTTCATGGCTTTAGAGTCTAGCTGGTCTCAGATCAGCGCTTGTATTCGAAGACACCCTGATGTCAACAGTCAGACCTCAATGAATCACCGCTGACCCCATTCAGTCACAACATGTTGGAAGCAAATCAACCTTTTTAACTATGTCGCTTAAATGGAGAGAGCAGGTTGACATGCTCCACACTGGCATCTTTTGGCATTAGTTCTTTATCAACACCATCTTCCTTTTGGCAATGGCCTGATTTATACTATCAGAGTTATATTTATTTATTTCACACATCTGTACCTGTGGTATGTTATGTTAATTGATAATAAGAATTCCTGTTGTGGGGAAAGTAACTATGAAAGTGACAGTAAACTGCTTCTGCCTCTCTCACTCTCATAATCTCTGATCCTGTCTCCTTGAGAAGAGAAGGACAAAAAACACCTGATGACGATCCATTTGGATTGAAATATTATCTTTTCTTGTCTCCTTGTGTCCCAGCCCGATCGTGTCCAGTGCCCTGGCATCTATTAACAGTCGCTGGGACCTGCCAGTGTTCACCTTGCCCTTCAACATCCTGGTGTGTCTCCACATGGTGGCAACCGGTCACTTCAACCACCACTTCCCCCAGGTCCTCATCCAGCCGCGCTCCGAGCTGCCCAACATCACCTGGGCCGACATCGATGTAGCCAAGGTTAGAGACGGGCCGGGGTGTGTTTGTCCTTGTGTCATACTTCTCTGAACGTGTTGGAGTGGGACGGTACGCTCTAGATGCTTTAGTCCTGTGTGTGTGCGCATGTGAACACCTCACACACCTTCACACATACCAGGTATTTTAATCGGAGTGGTATGTTTTGAATGTACAATAGGATTTAAGCGTTCTGTCTGTATCTCTTCAGCTCTTCAGATCGGTGCCTGTGGGAATAGGCCAGGTCTACGGCTGTGACAACCCCTGGACAGGAGGAATCTTCATCATCTCACTCTTCATCTCCTCCCCTATCACCTGTGCCCATGCTGTCCTGGGATCTGCGGTGGGCATGGTCTCAGGTGAGAGGAGAGGGCTTGATAACAGCATAGGCTTTCACTTTTTCAAGAAGCAATGGCAGAAACTCTCGCATCATATATCACCATTTATAATTAACACTAATCAACATTATCCAAGATTTCCTTTATGTCACAAATTGAACTTGGCACTTCCTTGATGGCTCTCGTTAAAAGCTTTGTGTGTATGTTTTGAAGGCTTGGCTCTGTCTGCTCCATTTGAGAGCATTTACTTTGGCCTCTGGGGATACAACTGTGTGTTAGCCTGCATTGCCATCGGAGGAATGTTTTACGCTCTCACCTGGCAGGTGCACCTGCTCGCCCTCACCTGTGGTGAGTAGACGCACAGTGGATACGCTGTACACTACCTTAAAACACGTGTAATTCAGACAGTATGATCACATGATGTGTAACGATGGGCAACACTGTAGTGGGCAACTAGATGTAATCAGGGTCATACTCTGTGAGTGTCTTATTGTATCTCTACTCTTCTCCTCCTCAGCTTTTTTCTGTGCGTATCTCGGCTCAGCCATTGCCAACCTTATGTCCACAGTAAGTTCACAACTTCTCTCAAACCCCTTCCTGTATCAGCTCATGACAAACACAAGTCGCTAACTGCAAGTTCATGTGTCTTGTCATTTACAGTTTGGTCTGCCAGCCTGCACCTGGCCTTTCTGTCTCTCGGCTATTACCTTCCTCCTGATCACCACGGAGACCAAAAAGATCTTCAAGCTGCCGCTGGCCAAGGTCAACTACCCCGAGAAAAACCTGGGCTTCTACTGGAAGCTCAAGAAGCAGGAGAAAATGGAGAAGCAGGAGAAAGAGAGGAAAGAGAGAGAGGAGCAGCAAAAAGCCGTCGAAGAAGCAAATATACTCAATGAGAAAGAGCAACTCAAGCTTGAGTTTGAAAGAATGGAAGAGGGGAAACTGATGAGTGATGCGTCAGAGGGACAAAATGAGGACACAGACATTGAAGACTTTGTGTCAGAGGTGGGACAGCAAGTGACTGAGGAAGAAGAAACAACAAAAAACGAAGACACCGTCGCAAATTATGTTTAATGTAAATACCACATTTTCTGCACTAATGTATGCATGTACATATGCACACACACACAGACAGAGAGAGAGAGAGAGAGAATGATTTTTGAATGGCTCGTACTATAGATGTATGAAGGATGTGCCTGTATAGTGATTCTTTCAAAATTTTAAGTATTTGTATACTTTACAATTTGTTGAAAACACATGTTACTTCTGCTTGCTGAGGTTTATGATATGAGTGGATGAGTGGATGACTGTGTAACACAAATATATTATGTAAAACATTCTCTATGTAAATTGCATATAATATAAAATGAAATGTATATAGTTTTTTAAATAAATATTAAAAGTTCGGTCTGGTCCATGTCGGTTTATTCTTCTTCTGCAAATTTCGAGGCTCATTAAAAATTTAATTTGGAAGACTTTCACATAGCAAAGAATACCAAAATAATGTTGCAACTACTACACACTCTGTGGTGTACGGAAGATGATTAGGGCCACATGTGAAACATCTATTTGAGTTCTGAGATGGATGGAAATTCTGAGAATGAAGTCAGAATTTTGAGATTAAAGTCAGAACTTTAATCTCAGAATTCTGACTTTAAACTCAGAGTTCTGACTTTATTCTGACTTTATTCTCAGACTTCTGATTTTAATCTCAGAGTTCTGAATTTATTCTGACTTTATTCTCAGGACTGATTTTAATCTCAGAACTCAAATTTTTCCTAATCCTCTTCCATAGTGGTGAACATGACACACTGCTGTTCAAAAGTTCACTGGACATTTGATTTGTCTAAAACTGCTGTTTTAGCAGACATGGGAGATGTCCAGTTCCATCTGTCATGAATGACAATCTGTGACTCTAAAGCACTTTAATGTTGGTTAGGTAATGCATTCTGCTTGTTACAAGGCTTTATTTTCCTTGTCTGCTACTTCCTAATAATTTCCTAGAAAGGAGTTGATATGTGACTGTTAACTTCTTGAAAGAACCACGGCATTTTATACTAATTATAGTACAAAATAATAATTGATGACCCCACCATTTGAACTCTTCCTCCATTTTCCCTATAATTAGTACAAACACATCAACAAATAAGTGCCTTTTGGACACATGGCATAAGAACAGTGACTCACATGTTGTGCAAGAGATCATCAGAGGATTAACCATTCAACAGATACTCATACATTCAATAGCCTATCATCTTTTCATTATACAATGATAGTGACAAACAACCTGTATAAATGAAAGGAGTAAATAAAAAACAAATAATAGGGTTCAAGAATAACCAATCTGACCAGCTTATCTAATCAATGTTGCAGGACCACGGAACCCTTTATTATATACGTATAGATCAGGGTCCCTGAGTGGCTCCGAGCTGGAGTTATTTGGGTTAGAGGGGCCGGGGCAGCACAGTGGAGGGTGATCCCAGAAGAGATCCACCTCCACTACCAGTGTAAATATAATACTTCCATGGTATCAGCCGAACCAGCTGGCTGTGCTTTTATTTTGTGGCAGGCAAATCAAAAATCTCACAAATGTTTTTAATTATTAGATTCCAAGCACGCCTACGTGATGGGGAGCAGGGAACCAGCAGAGCTTGTTTTTGTCACGTGCCGGATGTGAAAACCTGCACAGGAACAATAGAACAATAGAACAAGAGATCAATGCAATATTCTAAAATCACCCCTCCCTCCATTAAAAATGCAAATGAAAAAACTGCAAATGTTGTGAAATAACCGCTCCAAAACGCTAAAAACCTGAGACACACTATGTCTTATTCTGTTCTCTCATCGGATTAACATTTTGTAAATAAAAAAATAGATAGATAGATAGATAGATAGATAGATAGATAGATAGATAGATAGATAGATAAATAGTAGGTGATGTCCAAAACAGCAGCATAAAACTTTCAATCAGCTGGGGCAGAGAAGGGACTGAATACTGCTTTATTGTGATTCTAATGCAATTTTGATTTAATTTAACCTAATTGATTTTAATTCAAATTAATAAGGAGAATAAGCAACAATAGAGTATCATAAGATTCAAAGGAAAAGGTCATTCTCAAATTGCAGCATTTCTTTTTGTCTCTAAGGGAAGAATGGTAACCAACATGCTTTTGCTTCTCCAAAGTATCTCATTGCCATACCATACCATACCGTACCATACCATACCGTACCGTACCGTACCGTACCGTACCGTACCGTACCATGCCATACCATACCATACCATACCATGCCATACCATACCATACCATGCCATACCGTACCATACCGTACCGTACCATACCGTACCGTACCGTACTGTACCGTACCATGCCATACCATACCATGCCATACCGTACCATACCATACCATACCATACCGTACCGTACCGTACCGTACCGTACCGTACCGTACCTTACCGTACCGTACCGTACCGTACTGTGTTTAGCCTTAATTTACACTACAGGATCAGTCAAGCCTACTATATTGGACATCTCAAAGTCAATGGCTAGCTGGCCCTGCTGTAAAAAACTGACCATCGTCAAATTTACCCACTAACCCTCATCATGTGCCACGTTTTCAGCAACATATCATCCTTACATCCATTTCCATCAATACAAGGTTAAATATGAGTCATGTGAAAACCTCATAACCAATTTTGGTGATTTTCATGATGATATTATGATTTGCATCCTTCACTTGAAGGATTACATGCTCCTCCTACATGGGTTGAGCAAATTCTCATACGATGTCTTATGTAACCTTACTAGAAACTTCTTTCTCAATACGAAAGCATGAGATACTGACATAAGTTTCAGAGCAGATCAGATAACCAAGTACAGTAATTTTAACCTTAATAAGCATCGAGCAAATTCTGGTTTCCACTCCAGGTGTAGCCAAGAGTGTTGTGTTGGACATGACCTTATGGATATGGCTTGTTCTCTGCTGTAGAAAACTACTTACAGAGGCACTTACAGGCTGGTAATGCAACTTGTCTTTGCATCTCAAAAGAGAAAATCATGCTTACGTCACGCTTTATCACGATGTGGGACATTTTCAGCATATCATCCTTCTGATCTTATGCAACCCTACTAGAATGTGGCGGTGTCCTCTTGTGCCTTCAGCTGAACAGCGCAACTTAGGGTGAGAGCTATTCAATTAGGAGTGCAAGGCAATTTAAGAACACAATTTCAATACTTTGTAGGAAGATGTACAGCCTGAATCCATAGATAATGAATAATCATGTAATATTTGATTGCGTTTTTACAACAAAATGATTCTGTTCTAGCAATGTTAACAGTTCTAAACCGGAAATCTCCTCAGAAACAGGCGGGCAAGTTGGCCCTCCTGTAGAAAACTGGTGATAAGAGCTCTCCTCTGGGTGCAGCCTTGGAGCCGTGACAGTCATGCCAACCAGCCCTCATAGTGTTATCATGATGTGGCACATTTTCAACAAATCATTCAAATTATCTTATGCAACTTTACATGGAAATTCTCATCCCTTCTTCATCATTTCAGCATGGCCTGGAGTGAAGGCTGTTTGAATAGCAGTTCTGATCACTTGAATACATGTACAGTATGTTATTCCTGGGACCAAGGACATTTTGATAAATGTTTGTGAGCATAATTAACTATCAGAGGATGTCTTCAAGATATAAGGTACAGAAAAATAGATATTAAATTAGTGAATCTTAGATTAACCTGCTTGGTTGACCTTTTACACAAAGTAACCCTAATTTTACAGAGCAAGACAAACTTTTCATTCTAAGGTGCAAGGAACAAAACTGTCACTCTGGCACAACAAAAACATTTTTGCATACTGAAATTCAGAAATTTGTTCCAGTCCAATTTTAGCCAACCTAATTTGCTCTATGCATCTGCTCATCAGAAACACTCGGCTTAAGCTGAAGTATGATTGTGTTACATGATGTTTTCCCTCTCCCAAAACCAAGAGCAATTCATAGTATTCTGTTACATCACCACACGGCCATCTTGGTTGGAAAATAACAGGTGATTGTAATAAATTACAGTTTTTCACAATTGCTTACACACATTTTCTGAAACTAGGGCTCATTTTCTCAAAACTCTAAACACAAAACACAAAACCACTAACACAAAATGCAAAACTCCACATATCACTGGCAAAATGAAACACTGCATTCAAAACCATTTTATCTCTTTTCAAAATGTTATTTTGCAATAAAATGACACACACAACCATCAAATGAATACATCTTTCTAACAACCGATTACACACTGATGTGCTTAACGGAAAACACTATTATGAATATCTCATCAGTAGACTTATGCCTTTTGCATGTTCAGAGGTACATTCATGCACAGTAGCATGTTGTAAAAGACTGTTACAGTATACAGTAATATAAAATACTTTATTTCAATCACAAATACTTTATTTCAACACTTGAATGTGTTGGATATGTGAAGTGTTCTACATACAAAACACAATGCAGTAGGAAAAAAAACAGAAAAAAAAAGGTTTTCTGTAAAAAAAAAAAAAAGCCGTGTTCACACAGACTGGTCGTCTCTCAGTTCTGCAGAAGATCTAAAAACATGATGTGATTGGCTAGGGTACAAGAATATTTCTATTTTTCAATATGAAATGACACATTACTGTAACATTGGCCAACCATCATTGAGTAGCACAGGCCTACTGATGTGTAGGACTACTACTACTACTACTACTACAGTATACTACAGTATACTACAGTATAAAGAACAGCAGCATGGTGTAGACAGGAGGCTACTTGCCAGTTCTCATGTCTGAACGTCTGGATGATGGAAGCAGCAGTGAAGCTCAGGTTGGTCTGGACTCTCTGCCCAGCCTCCCTCATGCTCAACCCATGTGGACCACATGGTGAACCAAAGTGACCCGGATCTCATCTGAGATAACTGTTCTCCTTGTCCTCTTTGTCCCTGTCCTCCTCTTCCTCCTCTTACTGTCACTCCTCTTCCTCTAGCTCTCACTGCAACATTGTTCTCAAAAGCAAGAGAGCTCACCTGCGGCCTTTTTTATAGAGCTAAAGCTCTGATTTCTGAGTGAACAATTCAGACATTAGTGTTTATATGTGTGATGAGTGGATGTTGCCAATTGGTAAATGAATTTAAGCATTTGGGATGGCAGTGCTTCCAAATGAACACATGTGATTTTAGTTTTTGAATGTTGTGCCTAATATAGATAATGAGAGAAAACTATACATTATTGTGTGTAGTGTTTTGCAAAAAGTGTGATAGAGAATTGCAAACTGAGTGAAAAGCTGAAAATGTGCTTGTAGGTTTGCAGACTTGGTTTAGGGATTTGATACATGAGTTTCAGTTTTCAGTGATTGTGTCCGAAGTTCCAATTTTAGTGTTTAAACAATTGTGAAAAACTGTAACAGGTGATTACAATCAAATGACAAACACAGCCAATGAGCTGTGGAAATGCATGTGACATCATGGGAATACTATGAATAGTGCAGTCCTACTATGTAATACCTGTAGGCTATAGAAGCCCAAAGACTATGGTACAGATGTTATGTAACCAGGAGAGGAAAGCCAGGGAAACCTCTAGTGGTGCAGCCCAGCAGCCATGAAGCATTTTGAAAGCAGTTTGCTAATGTGAGACGTGTTGAATTCCTATCATAACATCTTTTTTTTTTACAGGAGAGACAAGGCAGAGAGAGGGAGTGACATGCAGCAGAGAGCACGGATTCAAACCCGTGCTCTCTGTGACTGCCCGTGACCGCCCGTGACCGCCCGTGACTTACTTACAGTTTTTTTACGATCGCTAGCAAGCGTTTTTCAATACTTATAATACTTTTTCTAAACTCTTCACACACCAACTCACCTACAACACACAGTTGGCAAAACAGTTAATTTTATGCTCAAAATCACATATTGTAAACTAAACACCAACACTAATTTTCAAAATGCAAGAATACTTTGTCAAAATACACTAACTCTACCAAAACACTGCAAACATGTCTCAAAATCAAATAATTCTTTCAAAACACTAGCACATGTTTTCTTCCAACAGGAACATTTAGTCAATCACAGCACAATGACATACAAAATACTAACAGTAGATGATATTACAGACAATGCATCACTTTACATATGTCAGTTTTACCCTTATACAATAGACAGTATATTGATAGTCAATTGTTTTTCGCACTGCAGTTTCTTTTGAAGTCACTCTACATTTTTCTTTTGTTGAGTGTAGTAAATGTACGCATTTTTATCTTCTTTTTTGCAAACATTCTATATCAAAAGTGAATGACTCATCTTTACTTTATAGAATGTACAGTATATGAAAAAGGAATACAGTAAGTGACAGAATTGCTGCAGTAAAGGCTTTATTTGCAATAGGAAATTACTGCAAGAGATCAACAAAAATCTGCAATATAGCTGCTGGTTACAGTTGTGTAAAAATAAAATATACAAAAAGAGAAAGGCACAGAAGAAAAAAAAATAAAAATACACAGTCCTTTTCTAATCTACCCGGTCTTCTGCATTTGGCCACATGTTCTCGTCCACATCACTCCTTATATTTTCTCTGGCTATGCACCATGGGAAGTATTTTGGCGTGCCTTATCCACCCCTGGCAGTGTTCAGCTGTGATTGGTCTATTTGCATAACTTCAATCAGCTGTTTCTTACGTAATAGCAATAAAAAAATATAGGACATATATTTGTGTTTCAATATACAATGTGAACTGCTGTTCACTTCAACTTTAGCCTATAAGTTAGGTTTAGAACATGAGGTTATCTGTTCTGACATACAGTGTGCAAGCATTTGTAAATTTGGCAGTAAAAATCCATAGTTTTGGTCTTGGTTGAGCTTGTGTGTAAAAGAAATTCAAGAGTTTTTAAAATGTGTTCACTGAATGCATTTTGTGTCAAAGGAACAAGAAATGTGTTAACGGTATGGCCCGCAACAGACCGATGTTGTGCTAACTGTGTTAAGAGTTATGAAAATGTGACTACAGAACTGATAAAAGGTTGCTAGCAATTGTAAAAAACTGTAATGGTACACACTCTACCGGTTGAGCCACCGTGGCGGTGTCTTTATCATAACATCTTTGAAGAGTGGCAAACGCTATCATAAAATCTCAGAGCCACCCTTGCCTGGTTGATTGTGGAAAGGCCTTTTTAGTAAGTGCTGTGAGACTAAAAAAAAACTGAACAGAGAGACTCAGATTGTGCCAACAGATAAGTTAAAAAATATCACCTGACATTCAAGATGAGGCGTTATAAAATAAATAACGTTACTATGTGGTAAATGCCACAAAAGACAGCATATTCATTTCTTTACCACTAACAATAACTTCAGCTCAGTCTTGATTAAGGCATTCCAACATAAAGCTTTGACAACTACTGCAGCCCTGTAGCTATATCCACTGCACTTAATTCAAACATATACTCACCACTGAGCAGACTCCTTAACAGTGCCACACAAAGGACTAGCTTGTAAAATAATAAAATCAACTCAAATATCACAGCACAATGCCTGATGACACTAATTTCGGCACACTTGGAATCTCTCAGGATTTTGATACCCTGCACTCCAACAACCTTTGAGGTTTTCCTCTTGATGAGCTATTGAACATTATGACAATACCAGTTTTACCTCAAAACTATACCAAATACAGATAGAATCTTCTAATGCCAATCATGAGCAATTTAAAATACCTGACAATATTATATGGCATTTGCTGACACAAAGGTGTGGTAAAAGCTACCACATGAATGATTCATTCAACAATAGCTCACTCATGGATCTGATGTGACTATCCTGTTAGTTGTGCAATGTAAGGTGAGCGCAGGGACATATCTGATCTGCTTATTACTGGTATATTACATTGATTTGTTGCTATCATCATCCATGATAGGCCCACGGCATCGCCAGAGGGCTCAACCGCAAATTCCAGACCAACCCTCCTCCACACCTTCTGTCTGATCAGACTCATCTACAGTACACTGCACCTACACTACATGACATTGTACTTACAAATAGGCCTGCAGCTACTCTGCGACATCTCGTCAAATATTTTGTGACCACATCACCTGACCCTACTGGCTTGAAATGCACCGCTCAGCAGTCATAATCCAAAGAAGAGAAAGAAAAGAAAGAAAGAAAGAAAGAAAGAAAGAGAGAGAGAGAGAGAGAGAGAGAGAGAGAGACTGAAGTTGTCTGAGTTGTCACATAGGCACGTGATGATGATGTGTTTAATCAATGTCAAATAAATAACTAACCACAACCATGACAAGTGTTTCCCAACATCAGTACAGACTGGTCTGGTTCACATTCACCTAGCCTTCTACAAATTGCAATAGAGTCTGACAGACATGAAGTTGGCACAAAGCTTTTATAAGATCCTCCTCAGTCAGTCTAATATCCTCAGCTTGCAGCACATGCCTGGTGTATGGGCTAGTGTTTCCTCGTTCGAAGTCGTGTATCACTGACAATCAGATGTTATGTCATTGTTCATGTTACGTATTGACTGAACCACAGTTGGATCACACGAGTCAATCTGATGCCTACAGAGCTAATGCTGGTGGTGGGGCGTGACTGTGATTGAGATTAACTCTGCTGATAATGTCAATCTGCTCTCTGCATTTAAGCGACATATTTAAAATGATTGATTCGCTTCCAGTATGTTGTGACTGAATGGGGTTAGCGGTGATTGATTGAGATCTGACTGATGACATCTGATGACACCTGATGACACCTGATGACACCTGATGATACCTGAAGGGCCCGTATGCATTAAAGAATCTCAGAAAAGGTGATCTGAGAGCAGCTAGCCTCTGAAGCCATGAAGTTTATATGATCATGTGACCTGATAGTGATCCTCAATCAGCATTTCTCCTCTCTGTAGATTTAAGCATGTGTGCCCAGGTCTTTTGACATGTGACATCTGAGGTCTTGTGGTTTGGCAGGGCACAGTGACCCGCTTATCTGCTTTCCCGCATTTTAATCTCCTGTCCTCGAGGTATGAATTTATTATATAACAATATATTATATGACAATTTTTTCAATCTAACCTTTTAATCAAAAACTCTCCCCTTCCTGCTCTCTCTCACACACACAGAGCTGCTCACCACAGTAAAGACATGAAGATGTTGGGTAGCAGGTAGCATCAGTCTCCTGTGTTGGAGATCACAGACCACAGCAACAACCACTAGAGCAGGCTCCCAGGTCTCACCTGCTGTGGTACCCCAGGTCTCACCTGCAGAGACTCCCACTCTCAGAACAAGGTCTGGGAGAGCCATAGTTAAACCTAATAGGCTTATCCTGTGAACTGAAAAAAAAAAGAAAAAAAAGAACATGTAAACTGAAAAAAAAAAAGATGAACATGTGAAAAGAAAAGAAAAAGCTATGTTATTGTTACAGGTAACTGTTGTATGAAAAAGGAAAAGTTAGCTAATGTTATATGTTATGTTATGGCTTATTGTTTTGAGCACTTAAAGTAACACTGTGAATTTCAGAGGATTTGGGAAATGGTATTTGTTGAATTTCATTAGATTGTAATCACTAGCTACTAATACTAGCCTATGCTGACACTGCACTTCCATACAGGAATTAGTTAGGGACAGGCCTTCCAGCAAAAGAGGCAGAATAATCCTCTAAGGTCTGATGAGACAAAGGCAGTCTACCCTTTGTTCTCTAGAAAGGGAAGAAGTGGTATTATTGTATTGGATTGTATTGACCAATAGGATGCCTTATGATTATGGACCAATAGGAACCAGGGTCAAGGGTAGCGGGATGCGGAACAGGAATGCTTCATAACCTGTGGATAGAGCCGAGCTGCCGAGTTGAATAATAAAGTTCCAGTTCCAGTTTGTCCCATGCGTATAGTTTACAAACACGATAACAGCCATCAGTAGACCCACCACATGCCATTAAAGCCACGTAGAGCCACGTGTAGCCTTGAACTTCTATGCCCAGGTATTATGTCAGGTGAGCCATTGCAGTTTGGAATGAGGGCATAGTTGTCCACTGCTCTCATATGTCATACAAGGATGGATCTATGGTTTAACCCATTTTTAAACCTTGACAACATCTAAGAGTCCGTGTCTATCTACACATCTCCCCCATCACTTTCTCACGCATGCATGCACACAAACGTGTGTTGTTATTTTTCACACCATTTTTCTTCACTTACAGAAACTCTGTACTATTTCCCATGGCCCATATACCAGTGTGTTTGGTTTTTTGTCAGCGCATCTGACGAAATGGTATGCTCATGTGTTTTTTACACTGCTCACTGTGGACTGTCCCCCATAGTGCACTTTGATGGAAGAAGACAAAAGAAACTGTTGAAATTTTATTGAAATAAGTGCTGCTTGTGAATCACATGTATAACAAACTTACCAATGGACCCTAATGATTCAGAAAGGGACTCAAGTCATGTTTGAATAGTTATTCTGTATAAAGATAACTTACTGATAGATCCTGGCAGAGTTGCTTTGCTTCAAATAAAAAACACACCTCATTCCCACAGCACAGAATAAATGACACAGAATCAGTGAAACCATAATGTTGCACAAGAAATGAAGACTGTATGGTGCTTTTTTTGCTTTGTGCAACCAAATATAAATTGTCACAGGTTTTGAGCATTCATTGTTATTTCATAGTTTCATGTCTTGCTGTGAAACAATTACCTCAAACAAGTAAAGCTGATACTTGCTAATTGTTTTGTCAGTGTGAGCCGAACATGGAGCTCCTCCTCTACACACAGGTGTAGGACTTTCCTGACATAGATTTATGAGTTGACTCTTGAGAAACCTCAGTAGAATAGTTCAGGGTCTCAGTCATAACTTATTTACGACCGGGGTTTTTCTCATGTAGGATGTGATCATATAAGGCTTGTCAGGTTCTTAACAGTCCATAATTACTATAATACACCTCTGTACCCTGCATCCTGTGAGGCTAAAGGAATAGGAGTAATGTTGTATGTTGTAGACTGGTGTGATTGGTTGGTTGTCTCCTGACACACATTTACCCTTTAATCTGGTCACTGTGGGAGGTGGTGTCCCACTTTCTGAAATGAATCAGGGGAGCTGTGCTAGCTATTGAGCTGTTACAAGGTCCGTGCCAGTCAATACGTGACATGAAAAATTACATAACATCAAATTATCAGTTATACACAAGGAATCTGGGCCTTTGAATGAGGAAATGCTAACCCATATGCCAGGCAGGCAGCGCCTATTCCCGCCAGTGGGCGATGTGCTTCAGGTTGAGGATATTAGACT
Source organism: Centroberyx gerrardi (assembly GCF_048128805.1). Classification (NCBI taxonomy): domain Eukaryota; kingdom Metazoa; phylum Chordata; class Actinopteri; order Beryciformes; family Berycidae; genus Centroberyx; species Centroberyx gerrardi. The sequence goes on from NC_136004.1 coordinate 16,291,418, forward strand.
GACTGAGGATGATGTAATAAAATATTTGCACTAGCTTCATGTCTAGACAGACGATATGGCAATTTGAGGAAGTCCACATGAAGTCCAAGTGTGAACCAGACCAATCTAGTTTTGTGAAACATTTGGGTGTGTGGTTAGGTAGTTTTGAACATCATTGACACTTAAAGGGGAAACACATAATCTTCTTGTACCTACGTAACAACTCATAGCCCCATAACTCCACATCAGCCTCTTGCGCCGAGCTGCCCAGCATCACTGGGTACATCACATCAGTGTAGCCTTAAGACACAGTCTCTAATTAATACACCCTCATGCCAGGTGCCCTATTATAGCATTAGAGAAAGATGATGTTGTATGTTGTAGACTGGTGTGATGGTGGGTTTTCTCCTCACACCCACTTACCCTTTAATCTGCTCTCTCTGCAGGAGGCCATGTCCCGCTGTCTGAAATGAATCAGTGAAGCTATGCCAGCTACTGAGCTGTCAGGAGGCCTGTGCCTGAGGCTAGTTCATAGTTCAACACCTGCTGAGGAATGGAGCTGGACAGAGCCAGGTATAAACACAATGCTACACACAGTAGCCATGATTTGTCAGGCAAGGGACGAACAAATTCATTCAGAAATCGGATTTATACCAACATTGTGACATTGGTCAGAGCTTGTGAATATGAGAATTGTGGGTGAAAATGTACAATTACTTCTGATGCTTCTTTTTCACTATAGATTTGAGCTTTATCAAAAGGTGTGTTGCTTATATATATATAACCCATGCATTGGTATGTAAATTAGCATTAGTGTGTTGCTCTCCCAGGCCATAATTGCATCTAAATAAATAACAAAATACAGGTGGTAAATGTATTTCATTACAATAAATGTATTATTGTATTATTATTATGTTTTGTACATATAAGTGATGTCCTCATGCCAAGAAAAAAAACACAATGGAAAAAATGAAAAGGTGTGACAACAAGAAGCTAAATTACCTTTTACATACCAGGCAAAAATGCTTCTTTGACACAGTCTTTCTGATCCAGTGCACACAGATTGATGGTCTCATTTAAAAATATTATCTGCTTGAAAAGGAGTGTCCCGTGGCTCTGTACTCCAAACTGCTTTAGCACTGCAGGGACGGGCAATTACGTGCCACGGAGGGCCGGGAATCTGCAGGTTTTCATTCCAACCAAACGCCATGCCAGGTGATTAGTTCCTCCTGTCTGGCTGAAGGTGTGTTAATCAGTGAAATCACCGGCCGGAATGAAAACCTGCAGACTCCCGGCCCTCATTGGCACATGGTTGCCCGTCCCTGCTGTATATGATGCAACATACTCTGAATCCGAACAAAGCAAAATTAATGTTTGCAACAATGAAAAATGACCACAAAAGCTCCTGCCCACTGTCACCATGGAGGGCAAAGTGAGTGAAACTTAATATGGGAAAAATATGGGAATACTCAAGACACATACAGTGTGTTATAGAAGGCTCTCGATTGTCATTGTATCTTGACTGGCCAATCCTGTATATACATTTGTGGACGAAAGAAAGAAAGAAAGAAAGAAAGAAAGTATAAGAGTGAAAATACTGGCTCTATGATGGCTTCCAGCAGAATGTCTTCAAGGCAGAAAACAGCTTTCTATAAATACACACACACACAAAAAAAACACACACACACCTTGAAGGAACAGTCCCATAGATCACTAGAGTTATAATAAATTGCACAAGCAACATGATCATACTCATAGTAGTTGAACAGGAAAAATCAATTTTCTAATTGGATTGAAGGTGTATTTTCTCTCTCAGACTCTGGGCATGGAGACATTAGGTTCCTGTTCTGCAGATGATCATATTCCAGGAAATCTCCAGGACAAGTGTAACATCCAACCCTCCTGTTGTCGTCAGGTGGAAGTACAATCACTAGTGTAGCACTTTGACCTTTCATGACTTCTCCAAAAATGACCCAAAAAGCAAAAACGACTGAATATTTTACTAACATTTTGCCTCTACTGAAAAGGTTATGCCTGGGTGCTTCGACTCAACACAAATGAAATGTGAAGGTGTGTTTGGATCTGTCTGCTCACGTTACACACAAACACTCAAGTCAAGATATGCACACATACTCAAACGCGTGCACATGTGCACACACGAGAACACACATAGATGTGTATTCACGTGCATATTGGTCTCTTGCTGTATAGTTGGAGCCTATCTTTCATCTATCTTTTCACTTACACACTGCTAAACACACACACACACACACACACACACAAACGTGCAGACTTATATTTTTACACGTGCACTCTTCTCTCATGTATTGACATTCCTGGTTGGCAATTCGTGTGGCCTATTCTCACTCTCATTTTTATACATCACTACACACACGTGCACACACTTGTGCGCACATGTCTGCACATAGCCTCCAAAAGTGTCTAACCACATATTGACTATACACAGTTTTGCTCTATATGAAAAAAGGCCAATAAGCCATTTTTAATTTTAAGCTTTCTATCCAAAATCATAAGAGCTACGTTACATTTACTATACATGTGGCCAATGAGAGGAGCCTGTAGGTGGCGCTACAGGCTCCATTTAATGTTAATGTGTAAGTATGCCAAATTTGAAGGCTCTACTCCCTACTTTATGCCTCCTGTAGAATTTAATGATCAAATCAAAATGGACCCGAAGCATCCAGATGTAACAATCTGGAAACAGGAGGGTAAAGGTCACTAAAATCAACATTTTTATGAAGTCCATTATATCCAAACTAATGGGCATAATCACCAACCTCAAGAACATGAATTACAACCGCTGTGCAAGTTGCCAAAAGAGCTAGATAGACCTCTGGTGGTACAAGTGAGAAGCAGCTTGTGAGAGGTGGCAGTGTGAGTCCTAAATATCCTCTGGGAACAGAAAGTATTCCCCTTTACTTTTTGTGATCTTGTGATGTTGCAGCATGAATTCAAAATGGATTCAATTTAGTTTTTTTTTAATCAGCAATCGACACAAAATACCCCATAATGACAAAGTGAAAACCTGTTTTTAAATACAAAAATCAAGTTTAAATCTGTATTCAACTATCTGAGCCAATGTTTTGTAGAAGCACCTTTGATACAGATTACAGTTTTTGAGGCTTGGTACATCTGGATTTTGTGATTTTCTCCTCAGATTTAGGTCAAGTTTGATGAGGAGCGTCTGCAACTATCTTCAGTTCATTCCACAGATTTTCAATGGGGGTTTTTGGCCTTTCACTGGACCATTCAAGGAGTTTGTTTTGAAGCTATTCCAGTGTTGATTTGGCTGTAAGCTCAGGGTCACTGTCCTGTTGGAAAATAAGTCGTCAACCCAGTCTATGGCCTGTTCTCCTCAAGAATTTGCTTGCATTAGCCCATTCATTGTTCTCTCTGTTTTTACAAGCCTCCCAGCCTCTGCCTCTGAAAAGCCCCTGCAGCCTGATGCTTCATGGTAGGGACGATGGATGATGAGCTGGTGCCCAGTGTCCGCCAGACACTTTGCCTTACGGCTGAAGAGTCCAATTTTGGTCTCATCAGACCACTGAATCTTTCGTGTTTTTATGTTTTGCAAACTACAGGTGTGCTGTCATGTGACTTTTTTCCTTGGCTTCTCGGTTGCCTTTCTGACCAAGATCCTTCTTGCCCAGTCGCTTACTTTGGACAACTTTGTTTGCTTTGTTGGACGACCAGCTCTGGGAATAATCTTGGTAGTTCCATATTTTTTCAATTTCCTCATGATGACGTCTACTGTGCTCTTGTGATCTCTCAGCACTTCAGAAATTGTTTTATATCCTTTGGAAATTGTTTTACACCCTCCTCCAGATCTGTGCCGCCTCACAGCTCTGTCTCTGAATCCTACAGACATTTTCTTGGACTTCATGCAGTTTCTGCTTTGACATGCACTATCATCTATGAGGCCTTATGTAGACATTCAGTATGTGTATCGTTCTGAAGTATGTTTGATCAATTAATTGGCCACAGCTTGATTCCAATCAAGTTGTATTGACATCTGCCAGACATTCAAAGGAATTTGGCTGCAAAAGGCTTGAATAGAGTCAAAACATTTGAGCTTATTTGTCATTTTAAAAATTTGTAAATAAAAAAATCCACTTTGGCATCATGAGTTATTGTGTGTAGATCAATGATAATAATTTAATCCATTTTGAATTTAGGTACAAAGTGCAGAAAAGCCAGTGAAGACACTGTAAAAACCGAGTCGTACTGTTGCCTAGTTGACTGTGAAATAGTTTCCTTAGTGTTCCAACACATGAAAACACAAGAAACAACAACTTCAGAAAACAACTTTTATTTAAATTTTCTTGACATGAGGAGCAACACAATTTCAATAGTTTCTGCAGCATTCCACCCCAGTGCAAAAACAAACACAATCTGAGTGGGTTTACAGCAGAAATGGTTCTCCAAATACAGTCTTCTTATCAGACCAGCAACACTAACTATTCAGCAACTTAAACTCTTCGCCTTCTGAACTCTGTACCTGATCAGTAAGAATGACATTAGCAACGGTTGTCCTTGAAAGCTTATTGCAATTGACTTCACAAGTGAACGTGTCATTCTTTTAACTACAATATGATGCAAAATCAGTTTCCCAACACCTTCAGCTTAATTTTGTAGACATTTTGATAGCTTTGCACTGCAAAAGTGTCCTAGACTGCCTAACAATCACAGTTTCCCTGTGCCCTCTAATAAGGGACTTCAAACAGTTTAAAAGAGACTGCAAGAAAGTAATGGATGATTCACAATTAGTCGGAAACAGAAAAGTATGGGACATGTTAAAGGTCTGCGCTTAAATGTCACTTAGACATTAACACACACCCAGTTTGTAACGTGACGATGGAACCGTGGCTCCAGAGATGTGACTGGTTTCTGAGCGTCAACTTGAGAGTCAAGGGCAATATTGTTGATAACCTCTATCAACAGCAATGAGAGCCTAATTATTGGCATCCTTCATATCAATCTGAAAGTCCTGCTGAGTGTGGAGTACCATACAGTTTGTACACTAAATGAGACGGAGAGGCTTTAAAAGTCCCATGATATTATGTTAACGGTTATCGGCTGGATATCAACACACTGATGGAGTGATGAGGAAGAAATATCCCCTTACCAAAGGCTCAGGATGAGTGTAAAAGTGTAATAAAATAAGATCCTGGGACAGTAGTTTGGAAAACATTAAATTGAAAAAAGAAAATACAGAGACACTCTCCCAATCCACAGCTACTCTCGTTTCTCAAAACAGGAGCAACATGACTGGGTAACATTGGAGTAACTTTAAAACTTCTGTATTTTTATGTGGCTGGTTTCATGGGCAACAGCCTCCTGGACAGATCAGTCTCGCCCAATATAGATGTTCTTCTCTATGCTTTATATCTTCAAGATGCACATTAGCCCTTAAAACACAAACATTCATCAGCAAATGACCTGCCTGCTGTGGTCTAAACCAACAAATACAGTAAAAAGTATTTGACCAAGACTCTTGATCAAGTCTATGTATACATTTCTTCTTTACACACTATATACATAACAAAAAGCAAATCTCAAAATGTGAAAAGTCTGCATACATTTAAAACAATACATCCAAAATAGCGGGGGGAAAAAGCTTGTAGGGTGAGCATATTTACATCATAATTACAATTTTACAAACACACTGTGAGTTTTAGAATAAGTCTGTACAATGATTGCATTGCACGCAAAGGAAAAAGCAACCAAAATACTTTCAATCAGCGCAAAACTGGGCTTATGAATGGGAGTGAACGAAATAAATTAATCATTTGGCTCCGGTGTGCATTGCCTGGTCTCCTCTAAGACACATTGGTTGTTCAATTAAACCTGCACTGCTGTGCAGTACAGTGTCTACTGTACACAGTGGGTAGGTTTTTCAGTACATTCAATTGATACCAACACAAGTTGGGTATTTCAACCTATCAATCAACCAATCTACCAGCCAAACCATTACTCACATGGTAAATGCTTTAGGTTGCATGAGTGAGAAATTATTGAGTACAGTATGGCAAGCAGATTTGATTTCTATACAGATTCTGCATAACAGCGATGCATGGTTTGTTCAATTCTACAAGTAATTCCATCTCTCAAGTAACTTCAACTTATCGTGGGAGCGATCCCTAACTGCTGCCACTAAATCCCGTGGCTGAGAGAAAGCCCAGGGCTGACTAACCCAAAATACATACATACACTGTAATGTTTACATTCTTCAAACTTGCTCTTTTCATTGAGGTGGCTGTAACACGGCTCATAAGTGCCTGTGCAAAAGGTGAGCAAAAGGAGTGTGGGCAAAGCGCTGCTCTCTAAAAGCATGATTGTCTGTTCAGGCATGAGGTTTAGGTGAGAGCCGTAGAAGAGAGGTTTGGTCGACAGCGTAAAGTGTGAGGAGTGTGAGTTGGCATCTGACAACACCCTGTCAGACACACAATCAGAGCCACCCTGAGCTAGCAACTACAACCCACAGGACCAATCTCAGCGAAAAAACTCCCTGTCCACCCAGGGAGAGTACAACTTCTGGCTTGAAGCAGTACTCCGCACTGGATAAAGAGAGTTAAGAGACACAGTCCTACAATAGTGCAAACACTGCTGTTGTCTTGACGACATGCCCCAGTTGCCAGGCCAACAGTTGGCGGGGCGGAGGCTGATGGAGTGCCTGTATTAGAGCCAGTCTCGGAGTGTAGGAAGGATCGTGTCCATCCAGCGCTGGTTCAGCCTGATGGTCTCCAACGCCTCCTGGACACTCCGCATCTGAGAGCCCCGCTCCTTCAGACTGGTGAAGAAACCCTGCACCTGCACAACACACGCACACACACAAATTGAGATGTTGGTCAGATTCCACTATACTCTACAGCCTATTATCAGAATCAATGACCAAGTACAATAATATACTGGGATTTGTTTTTAACATACTAACCATATTAATCCCATCAATTTCCCGCATGAAACTACGCTACCCTACCAAGTGACTTAAAGCACCATGTGGCTGGCTGAGAAACTTATAGGTGTATCTCTGTATCCCATGGCTGCACATGCACAGTGGGATCTATTTTTATTTTTGGGACCAACAGACCATACCGATCGTCAGAGTGAGTTATACTGGCACACATACTTGATCAAGATGTGCCTGTGTGGAGAATTGGGAGGTGGTCGACTTGATGATGCTCTGGATGGCAAAGGAGCCCACAGGGAACCTACAGTCAAAATCACAAATACATTGATTAACTACTGTTGTCCCACCTTTGTATACTTACGTCATTAAATGAAATAAAGCATATGGATTCCTCTTGGTAATGCCTGTGAAGCCGACAGAGGCCACTTACTTCTCTATGAGTCTGTCCCAGTTCTCTTGTACAAAATCCCAGGCAAACAAGTGGCCGGCAAAGCCGCCACTCACAGTGCTGATGACCAACGGCAGCTCCTGGGGCTGGAAAAGCTCCCCGTTCAGACCGCCCTTCAGGATCCTACACAGACAGAGATAGGTGGCATGTTCAAATGGTGTTCAGTGCATAAACAACCCTAACAGTACACTCACTGCACTACGCTGTATGTTGTATGCTTATTGGTAATCCCTTAATCACTGTTACAGTCTCACAACACCCGCATTATGAGACAAATGACGACACCTCCCAACCTTAGACCCTCAACTGAGGACAAGGAAAGACTCTTGCTCCCCGTCTTGTAATGCTGGTGATTTAGTAATTGAAGTTGTTCATTGAAAGTCACTCTGGATCAGAATGTCAGCTAAATGCATAAAATGAAAAGTGTATTGTAATTCATACAATACACACAGGGCTGTATCAAAAATTATAATAATAGACTAAGCAAGATGAATACTACAGTGTCAAATGAATTTTAACCATGCAAATTCTATATGTAGAATATGGTAATCATATTCTAATCATGCTAAAGATCATCTTACAGTATATGAAATCTTATGCACAAGTGTCAAACATTGTCCTCTGAGGTAAGGTGGATTTTGTTTACAAGTACAACACAAGACTAGATGAACCTGTCCAGGAGCCACACACAGAAAATAGAAAATATTTTACATGACATCATATTTTCATTAAAGAGGTCACAAAACAACAAAACACAATGAACAAAACAAGACGTACCAAAGAGGAAGGGAAGATTCTGCCATCTGTCACTGTTGTACAGCATTAACTGCAATTTTTTCTTCAACTGCTTCATGAATAGTATTTTTTCAGATTAATACAAATTCAATACATAGAAATAACTTGTTAGAGAAAAATTAGCCTATTGAACCATTTCAAAATCAAGCGCACAGTAAAAAGCTACAGATTGGTAGGTTTTACAATTATGTTCTATTATGTGAAGCGTTCAGACAGGCCCTGAGACTTGAAATAAAGAAGTGGTGGTGAAATACAAGCTGATAGTATTTTTCCTTGAATGCAGATCCACAGTGTTATGAACTGAACATGAGGAAGCCTGCTTCATGCACTAGTATGAGCCGGAGCATGCGAGTGGAGTGAGAGTTGAGCAGGAAGAGGAGCGGACATGTATTAGCCTGAGCGCGGTGTGCATAAAAGTCTAAAACATTGCTGCTCTATCCCGCTCCCATGGTGACCCAGACGGCACCAAGGACAAGTCCCTGCACCGGATGTCATTCTTATAATGACAATGACTATGGTGAGAGAGTTCACCCAAGCGCTCTTATTCTGTTTATTCTGTGTATTTTGTTTATGTTCCATTATGTTATCAACATTTAATCTTTGTTTACCTACTCTCCCTACCATCCGGGAAGTGGGATCGCTCTCTGTGAGGCCCTTCTTCCTTTTTTTTTTTTTTTTTTCCTGATGTGGTTTTCATTGAAGTTTCTCTTTGGAGTTTCTCCTTGTTCCCATTGAGTCTAAGAAGTTTGGGAGGCGTTGTTTTCATGTTTTGTTTCAAAATGCGGTGAGTGTGAATCCCTTTGAGACTGTAACTGTGATTAAAGGCTATACAAATAAACTTGACTTGATCAGACTATGTTACTTCAAATCAAATCATCCACATGAGGAAGGAAGGAAGTCGCTTCTGGGTCCTGGGCAGGGTAGCAATCACACACACATACATATAGACACTCACAATACTATACGCCGTGTGTCCTGAGTGGATGCTAGGGCCTGGATTATCTTTCGCTTCTCTGCATCGTAGGTGACGTGTCCGTACATTTGCAGCAGTGCTGACCAACCCTCCTCTGTTTGAGCGCCCACAGTGTACACCACTCGCTGCAGATCACCTGGGATCCTACAGAAACACACACACACACCATACTTAACATTACAACTGAACTAAATTTCTGTTTTCTTCCTATAACTCAAGTGCCAAATAGCCATTTCATCAAGTCACATTGCCCCATCCCTGTTTAAGATCACTTCCAATCTCTGAAAAAAGTAGACCACAAGAAGATCAGGAAGGCTAAATTCTACAGCCACATCTTAAAAATGTCACTATAAAATCTTTTATCTAAAATTGTGCAGAAGATTTGTGTGTTTTTCTGCATGTTGCGTACCGCATGGTCCCATTGGATTCGATATACTGCTTGAACTTGTCTTTGGCCTGCTCAGTGCATTTGGTCTCTTCCAGACTACAGGCCGTCCCCAGCAGGGCCGAGCGCAGCTCCTGTTTAGACACACTCTTCTCCTCTTCCCATGTCTGGCTGTCCATCAGAGCACCAAAATGATCCAGGATATATGTCTGTGATATATAAAAAAAACATTCTTCAGTATAGAACACAGTTAAAACACTCATTTAAGCAGTTTTCCTAAGCAGTTAGCTAATTGCAGCTTAATTGTTTTGAAACAATTAAAGATTAAAACTGACAAAGGTCTCAACTTCTTAAATAAAACCCCACCAGATACTTTGAGTGGATGACTGACTGATGAAATATGTGTTTTAAAGTTAGCACTCATGATTCATCAAGTGATGATGATCAAAGTCACACTGATAAAAACAAGCAATTTTGAATGAGTTAGTTGAAGATAGGAAAAAGTATAAGTGTAGGCTACATTTTGATTTTAAAACAAATGATTTAAGCGAAGCAATGTAGTTTATCAAATGTACTGGATTTAAAAGATGGATTATCAAAAAAAACCAACTCTTTTTTTGGAGTTGTAGCCTGCCTGGGAGGGACTGGGGGGTAGGGTAGGGGGGTACGGGGGACGGTGGGACAGGAGGGTAGGGAAAAGGTAGTTACACATTTTGTATACCATTGCCGAAATGTACCTGTATGTAATTACCTTTTGGGGGGGGGGGGGGGGGGGTATTTGAGTATAGTGGGTCACTGGTTGAAATATACAAAGTCTTAAATATATTGTGAGGAAAAGGAGAGTTTATATATATATATATATATATATATATATATATATATATATATATATATATATATATATATATATATAATTTATTTATTTATTTATTTTTTCCTGGATGAAAGTATTACAGAATGTAATTGTATGATGAGGAACTGACTGCCACCTGGAAAAGAAGTTTTTCTCTTTTCTCTTCTCTATTTTTTTTAAATTATTATTATTTATTTATTTATTCTGTCCTCAAAAAACCACTGATGTGTGTAACTGAAAAGACTTTGCAGTTATCCCCACATGCTCTTTTCAATGCATACCTTGCCAATGTGTTGACCAAGGTAGTCTTTGTATTTCTCAAAAAAAATAAAAAATAAAATAAAATCCCTTTTTCCGCTGAAGGACATAGCTTTACTGTTGAAAATATTGTTTGAACTGAGTTACCAGCTCTTCTGTTCTTTAAATAACCCACAGTGTAAATTTGTGATCTTGTGTTAAATGGTTGTGAGAAGCTTTTTTCTGAAATGAATAATCCCACACCCCAAAAAAAAAATAATAATAAAAGATGGATTATCGAAAAAGTACATTTGGTAAGGTATGACAGGGTCAGTGAGGGGTGATGGGAAAAGACTGAGGTCAAATGGGGAGATAATATGGATGTTTGTTCGCTGCTGTGCACAAAGGTATTCTGTTTTCCTGACAGATAAGACATATGGCTTTGTACTGTATATCTGTATATCTTGTTTCTAGCCCTCTAGTTAAAGCCTTGCAATGGGCCGAACCTTCAATTACCTTTTTAACTATGACTTTTTAAAAGTTGAATAAATAAGGTGTTTTTACAGAAAGCAAGAGTTGTGCCTCTTCAGTGTTTTCTAGATTTTGGATTTTTGGCTGCATTTGCTCACAGAGGATTGAAGCGCTGTCCTTCCCTCTCTATATCCTGTTTCATGAAATTTAAAGTAAACACAATTTCCAATAAACAGATTATTAAGGAGATCGCAGTATGTGTGTGTGTGTGTTTGGGTACCCTCATGCGGGCCACCAGTCTCTGCTCCTGTCTTTTGTCGAGCAGCCGGTAGATAGTATTGAGCTGTAACAGGGCCTCTGTCAGAGGAGCAGTCTCAGTTTCATTGGTCATGTAGTTCAACAGGTAGAGGACCTGACGGAAGGAGACACAGCCCAGTCTGGGGGAACAGAGAAGGAGAGGGACAGGGAGAGGGAGAGAGAAGAAAGAGAGAAAAAGAAAGCATTTCAAATTCAAACAGGTTTTGTAAAATATTCTACAATCTTTCTGTTTCTCTTATCAATGAACCTGGTTGAAAAAACAACAGTTAAAGTCGTTCTGCGTACCTGGATAGAGCAAAGATGTCGTGTATGAGCGAGGCGCGGTCCTCATGTGTGAGAACAGTGACGTTGTTGGTCAAGGCCTCTGTGAGAGAAGCCCAGCCCTCGTCTCCGTAGTGGACGATGTAGAAGCCTGTGTTTTTGTAGTTCAACTTAAGCCACTTCACACTGCCTGGCAGCTTCAGAGTCTCTGGAAAACACACGCACACGCACACACACACACACACAAAACACAAATATAAGCCCTTTGACACGTAAGGTTAGCAGAGACCCTAAGGCATAATGTAGCAGGTCAAAGCTTTGTGTTTTACCTGACTTGCTCTTCAGAGTGAACACCTGTCTGCATTCAGGGTCCAAGCTACAGCTGTCATTCACGTACGTCACAGGAATGTGCCACAAGCTAAGGACAGTGCACAACACAATTAGCTACGGGTTGCAGTGTGTGTCTATCAGGGTATATGCAGGAATCCTGAAGTTAAATTCAATACCTTTTAAGACCTTTTTAAGACCTTTTCAATATATTTTAAGACCTCAACGCCACTTCGAGCTGTAACTGGTTACATCAGCGACACACCTTTAACTTACATTTACTATACATTGATTTTGAGATTGCAAAACTAAACAGTCTTAGTTTGCGATAACTTCTATGGACCACTGTATCAATACAACAGAATTCAGATAGGCCGGGAGGGAACAAAGCTCAAGAGAATAAATTGAGTGACTAACCCAAAGGCAAGGTTTATTAAAAGTAATAACAGTAACATGCTCACACACACACGCACGCACGCACGCACACACACAACACGGTCATTAACAAAAATCTCTGTGGTCTTTGCATGCTTTGCTCTCTTTCCCATTCACTTTCCATTGCATTTGGCCTAACAAATGAGGCCATACAACATTTTCACACAAAACATTGTTGGGAATCACATCATCAGCATGCTCTTGGGCAGGTGGGGCTCTACAGCAGTGAATGGCAACTCAGCCATTAGAAGGACACCCCTAGGCCTAGTGTATATTACAATTACAACTGATAAAGCCCCCCCCCCACACACACACACACAGTCTTATGAAATCATAAATTTCAGAACTCAGAATTTCACTATATGTACTTGTGTAAACTTTGAACTTGGATAATGGTAATATATGAAACAAACGGTGAGCTGTGGGGGGGCTCCCTCCTTACAAATAGCTATCAAGATTCATGGCATGTGCCTCAATTCAGTTGCTTTGCGTTCCAACAATTTTTCAGTTTCCCACAAGCGCTACGCGGCTACGCAATTCACCCGGTGCACAAGAGGCGTCTCTTAACTTCTGGGTTATGCATTACTGTTTCCGGTTGTAGTTTGTTGTAGTAGTTGTGAGGAGCAAAATAAATAAATTCACGCAAACTTTTAGCACACAAACTCTTTGGACAAATAGGCTATTCACATTGAAAAAATAGCTACAAAATTTAATACCTCATAAAATGGCGATTAAGACTTTTTAATACTTTTTAAGGGCCTTCATTTTCGCTAAATTGATTTATTACCTTTTAATACTTTTTAAGACCCCGCGGACACCCTGTCTATGTGTCTGTGTGAGTGTGTGTGGTAGCGTTACCCACCTGGAGGTTTGTGTGGTGTTGTCAGCTGTGAGCAGGAAGTGCTCCTGTTTGAGGGTCACCTGATCTCCCTTGCAGCTGACAGTGACCAGTGGGAAGCCTTTCTGTAGCGTCCACGTGTGCATCATCTCCGACACGTTCTGGTGATAGGGAGGGACCTCGGCCTGAGGACAGGAAGAGAAGCTAAGGTGTGAAGGCTAAAAGTGTGAAGATTCATAGCTGAAGTTGAATTTTCCATTATCCAAATTTTCAAAAAGGGATTTTTAATAATAAAGTAAAGCAAAGTGTTGCTAAAGATACACAGAGACAAACAGGGCGTACAAACTCATACATCTTTTGATGAATGAGCCAAATCTTAACATTTATTTTATATTGTTGCTAGCCTTTCATGTCAGCCAAATCACTAACATATTTTGCTTCCTCTGCTGGATCAATAAAGTATCACATTATGAACTACTATTGCACTATTGTGGATAATGTGGTTTCTAAGACTACACTGTGATGAGTCACTATGTGATGAGTAAAACCAGCCATGTCGCTGATGCCATGAGCCTATCTGTCTATGAGGCTGTCTAAAGATAAACGGTAGATGAAGTGAAATGACTGTTGTGTAGTGTCATTCTATTAAAAAGGAGAACCATTGAATGAAAAATAACAGCAAAAAACCATGAGGCAGAGTAGGCATGCAGTTACGTGCATGCATCACACACACACACACACACACACACACACACCTGTGTGAGGCTGTTCCAGAGTTCTTCCGTGACAGTGTTTAATCCACTGAACTTGTTTAGGTATCCTATGATGCCCTTTCTGAACTGTTCCTTTGGCAGGGTGGCGTTCAGCATCAGGAGAATGGATGCACCCTGGAAGAGAGAGACACCGACTCACTCAAACACACAGTGGTCAGAGACCCAAAACAGAGAGGGCTACCGTCGATGTCAGTGTGACAACCGGTAGAGGTGCTTGAAATAAATACTTTGATAGCTAAACAAAGTAAGAGTAGATATGCATCTACCTGTCTGTCTGTATAAAAGCGTACCTTCTCATAGGAGACAGAGTCAAACATCTCTGCCACCTGTTCAGGCGTATCGGCCTGTGCTGACACTGCATGGGAAGAGTTTAACGCATCTTTGGCCAAGGCTCTGAACCGCACCCCCAGGAACAAGTTACCCTGCAAGACAAACACTGGACTCATTAACAAGGGCAGAGGGCAGGCACATAGTGAAGCATATAACTTTTGGGTCAGATGTGTGCTCTCACAATGTCCAGCTGGGGGAACTCTGTCTGCAGTGACGTGTACTGCATGTAAGTGGCGAAGCCTTCGTTGAGCCACAGGTCATTCCACCAGCTCATGGTTACAAGGTTTCCAAACCACTGGAACAGAACATTAGAGCTACATTAGGACCAATAGCGCATTCACTCTGTTACTTTCACACACACACATGCGAACATAGCTACCTGATGGGCGAGCTCGTGTGCTACGACAGAGGCGACTAACTGTTTCTCCAGAGGAGAGGAGTCATTGCCCACCAGCAGGCTGGTCTCTCTGAAGGTGATCAGACCCCAGTTCTCCATGGCTCCTGCCAGGAAGTCTGGGATGGCAACCAAGTCTGACAAGGGAGAGAGGAAGGAGAGTAGAAGTGAAGGTAGGGGTCAGGAAGGGAGAAGGGAGAAAAGTGTGTGTGTGTGTGTGTGTGTGTGTGTGCCCACCTAGTTTTCTGAGGGGGTAGTCAATGTCAAAGAAGGTATTGTAGAACTGCAGCAGTTTGGAGGCTGTGTCCAGGGCATAACGAGTGTGCTCCTTCTTATCTGGCACAGAGTATACAGACACCTAAAACATACACAGACACACACATATATACATACACATCTAAACATTTTATCAGCAACAACACAACATGAATTAATAAATAAATATAAAGGGAACACTGAGATGAGTATGTTGATGTACAACCTGCCTTGTGGATTTCAGGTCAGGGAGTAGAAATATGAGAAATATGAGATTACAGATTTCCTGCTTTTTTGTGTTCCTGATCACATCACTGAAGAAGTGTATACAACTGAACTGAGCACAAAGGAGTCCTACCAGTGTGTTGGAGACATTTCTTTGGAAACAAGTGAACTTGGCGACGATGAAGGCCACCAGATAGGTGCTCATGTTGACACTGCTCCTCTCAAACTCATCCAACACGAGGTCTTTGGTAATGTTTGTGGTCTTAGCCTGAGGTACACAGCATAGGAAAGGGATAACTCATCTGCCAGTGCTAATGCTAGTAACCATCAGCATCACATCTAGCCTATCAACATCTATCAACATCTGCTAGCCTGTGCTAACCTATACTAACTATGACACTAAGCATACATTGATACACTGTGATTCTACTACATGACAAGTATTCCAAAAACAATATCCTTCATGCTAAATAAACCCTTAGTTTTAAAGCCATTTAATATCTGGAATTTATTTGGCCATTTATATTTTTGGTATGTTCATATACAGTATAATCTTTAAGAGTTTAACTTGTAGCTGGAAAATTAACTTTATTTCCAACTTAGAACCAATTGTAATTAAAAACTGAGGTCTATTTACTAACAACAGAAATGTAAACAAACATATTACAGCCTCAGAATAGCTTTAAACCTCAAATTCAGCTGTCAAATACTGCCTTATAACAAAAGCTCTGTCAATTGGAGAGTGGAAAAGAAACGTCTTTAATAAAATAAATAAAAACAACAACAAGGCCATTTAGCATGCCGAGTGGGGTGTCTCCACCAGGAGCACCATAATGTAAAATGGATTGGGAATAAATTAATGTTACCAATGGCATGTTGGAAAGAGCAATGTAGTCGGGCTTTCTGCTGATTTTAATCAGGAAGGAGGCTTTGAACGCTGGCTCATCAAAGCATGGGAAGGCCTTCCTAGCTGCTAGCGGCTCAAACTGGGTGGCAGCTAGGACACTGGGAATAAGAGGGAAACGAGAAGGTGCAGAAATAGTTAATAAGATCAATCTGTAAAATCAACAAAAAGACTGGTCATGAGATGAGCCAAATGTCCTGTTCATGTGGACTTCTCATAAAATCTGTGCTGTGCAGCACGTCTTTTAGATGTTGTGAAGTGAGAATGCCGTTTATTAGTCATGTGTACCTTTTGGTTCCATTTTTGTCAGTGTATGAGCTGTTGTAGAAACCATCATAGGTGTGGGAGAGGCTGGCAGAGTAATCCAGGGTTAAAACACAGTGCTGGCCTTCCTTCAGCTCCTCAGCTAACTTGATGGCTATCTGCTGTCTGGGCTTATACTCCAGTACAACCACATCACTGGGCTTCCCGTCACCGATCTGGAAGAGAGAAAGTCACGGTGAAAAGCTAGCGGATAACATGAGAGTACCAATGTTTAAATTAACTGATTATTTTGTTTAAGCATAATAAATAAAGAGCTTCTTTGTTGATCAAAGACGAAATTGAGAATATTTGCATACAGTTCTTTACATGTAGATACATTACATGAACACATCTTAATAATCTCTAGAATTCTGTCATTACATTGTAACACTAAAACCATCTGCAGGCCCACCTGGAACGTAGCTTTGGTAATGTTGAGCTCGGCACTGTGCAGGACAATGCGTTTGGTGTTGTGCCACACAGACATGCTGATAACAGTGCGTCCGGTGAAGGTCATGGTGTTGAGGTCAGGGTTCAAGGTGAGGTCGTAGTTGAGAGGTTGTATGCTGTTAGGCAGCCGGAGTTTTGTCCAAGGGAAGTCGGGGCCGACGGGCTCAGTGGGAGTGGTGTTGTTGGGTTTAGGACAACCCGACTGCAAGGGGTTGGAGGGTTGGGGTGAGTGGGGGGGATGGGTATAGGAGTGAGTGTGGGAGAGAAATAAAGAGACAGATAGTGTGACAGAGATATGGGCTTAACTAACGTGTAGAAAGAAAAAGT
The DNA here is from genome assembly GCF_048128805.1 of Centroberyx gerrardi. Classification (NCBI taxonomy): domain Eukaryota; kingdom Metazoa; phylum Chordata; class Actinopteri; order Beryciformes; family Berycidae; genus Centroberyx; species Centroberyx gerrardi. The sequence continues at coordinate 16,308,630 of NC_136004.1, forward strand.
CATGTGTAGGTATCTACTAGGGATGGGACGATATATCGAAATTCAATATATCTCAATACAAAAATGTGACAATATGTATCGTGGGGCAGAAAAACAAATTGCGATATTAGCTCCATTCTATTTTGCTGTAGTAACAACAAATTAGATGACTTGCCCATCACAATTTCACAAGCTCTCCATCCAAATGATATTATTTGCACATTGTAATTTTTTGAGCTTCTTTCTGAACCACAAAACGATTTGTGGCTGAGAAATAAATATAATTCTGCAACGTCATACTTTGTTGTCATTGAACTAAAATGTATTCACCATTCATTTTATATCACTTTGTAGTTGTATGGAATCATGAACCCCATAACGCCTATCGAATCGTATCATGAGATAAGCATATCGTCCCATCCCTAGTATCTACACATGCTCACCAAAGGTACCTGAACAGAACTAGTGGATATTTTTTCTTACCTTGGTAAAGGTGCACCCAGGTAAGAAGTACAGTACCATGGTCATGGAGGCCACTATCACCAGGAATAACACACATACAACCATGGTACGGGCTGAGGGTCGTGAGCATGACCTGAGACCAACAAGATGTTCATATTAGTTACATAGAACAAATTGTCCATGGAGAAGGTGAAAAGCTAAAGAGTGTGTGTAGTGGTGTTCATGAGGAAGCTGGGGATGGTGGTGGCTGTAGGGGACACAGGCTGTGAAGCAAAAAAAAAAAATTGAATTGCAATTATTTAACAGAATATTACAGTTGCGATTTAAACTGTGATTCATATCATCACACGTTTTTCACATTTTTTAGAACTTTAAAATTGATGTCAGTGTGCAGGATTTACTGAGTTTGAGTATGATGAAAGGTTTTCACCAATGTTGTACTTGATTCATGGACCAAAGATTACCCACAGCACTAAAACACTGTTTAAAATTCCATTTTGGACGCCCCTCTCTCTCTTAAGCAATTACTTGCAGCCTCTGCGATTTGGAAATTGCAGAAGTTCATATTGCGATTTAGATTTTTTTTTTGGATAAATTGTTCAGCTCTACTTGGAGTATTGGTTAGAGCCCCACTCAGGCCACACATACTAAAAGTGTATGTATTCATTCATAGCACTGTGAGGTAGGGCTGCACAATTATGGCCAATAATCAATTATTTTGCCTAATATTGTGATCATAATTATTGGTCGCAAAGAGTTTGGGAACAAAATTGGGGAGATTCACTGCACAGTGTTCTCGTTACAGATGTTTCTGTAGCAGGGAGGGAAGAGGACAAGATGCTGCAGCAACCTCGGCCTTCATGCACTCATCGTACTGATGACTGGTGAGGTGACTGAATGGATTATTCATATTACTTTGAGGTGCAGTAACTCTAAGGCAAAGATGGTACCGTCTGTATCTGTGCTTGTTTGACATCATTGGTAAACAAAATAATTCCAAATAACAGATGATAATCCGCGTTTGGCTACTAAAACGATTTTGGATACACACTCAGAGGAGGGATTTGCTTCTCTACTCCAAAAAGCAAGCTCTCCACCTCCACAAACGTCTGGCAGTATTATGATGCTTTTTAAATATTTTTCAAAGCTAAAGTCATGGCAGAAATAGATGACTATTAAAACAAGATAGATTATTATTTACCTATGACAGTTCGCTACTTTGTGTTGTCAGTGTGTTGTCAGTATTACTTTCAGCTATTGTTCAAATTGTACCAATGTGAAATGTATTTAATTTATTCATCATTCACTTGATTTTCTGCTTTATGACGTGTAGGCTCATATAGCAGTTTACTGCAACTGCGATGCAGTTCGAAAATGTGACTTTCCGAAAGAGAAACGTCCGAACACGCCGCCCACCGCTGCAGCAATTGGCCAGATGTAATGAGGTATGAAGAGGGCTGGGAAGTGGAGGGACCCGCAAATTTCTGCCTGTACCTTCTCATCAGAACAACTTCCGGTAAGCTACTGTGTAAACCGGGTGAAGCTTTCAATTCCTGGAGGGAGACAGCAGAGGCTGGGATTCAGCGTTTATCCAGTGTTTCCCGGAGAATTTTTTCTTACAATGGTCACTATAGGCGGCAGTTACTATAGAAATGACTGAATGATTATAGAATCACCATAGGCAGCAGTTACTATAGGAAATGACTGAATGATTATAGAAACACTATAAGCAGCAGTGTGTCTGTGTGATTCTCTCACTCTGTCCACAACCACACGTTACTATTTATCACTTTGATCATGAAGGTGCCTAGAAACACTGGTTCTAACAGTCCTCAGTGTGCAGCAGCTTAGCCTACCAAGTGAGACCATCTCGTCCAAAAGATACAATTATTTTGAAGCAGGCCTGGAATTAAGTCATTTTTAGGGCAAGGCCACTTTGTCCTTTGATAAATACAAATTTATTGGGGTATCGCGGCCAAAACGTAGGGCACTAAATGTACAGCGGCTAATTACCCGCTGTACATTTAAACTTACACTAGTTCTGCTCAAGCACTCATAGCTCTCTCCTTCTTTTAGCGACTTTCTCGCTAATCCCACAGTTGTTTACACGCTTTTCAGATCTGCTAGTTACTTAGCTTAGCAGTTAGCGATAGCTTAGCAGTTAGCAATGGCTTCTCTCTCTCCCTCTCAGTTTAATTAATAATTAGCTGTTAATGTTTACATTAACGTTACACATATATTTGCGGGAGTGGGAGAAATCTTGCGCTACTGTTGATGTCCAGCGTGATGACGGAGACTCTGGGAAACGTGAGTTTGTTTATTTGCTGCGTCGCATGTAGTTTTAAATGAGGAAATCCGCAACTTTCTTTTAAGGGCACAACGGCCAGTTCAAAATAGGGCATGCCAAACTGGCCGTGTGGATAGTTAATTTTAGAAGGGGCATTACGGCCACACTCCGGGGCATCCACGGCACTGGCCGTTTGGCCGTGGTATAATTCCTGCCCTGTTGAAGATATTTTTAGCATGGCATGTCATGATCTTACCGTGGCGGCCACAGTAGCATATATACAGTGTATATACATACATACATACATAGGGGAAACACTGGGTTTACATGACAAGCTCAACAAAGCCAAGAAACAAGCTGCAAAAGCCAAGGCGTGCGGAGCCGCAGGGGGGAGGAGAGCTACAGCTGCCAGAGCTGTAGGTGGGGCTGCTTGTTTGAAAGACAGCCTGCAAACAACTTAAGCACCTCCAACATATCGTAATGTTCTGAAAAAACCATTCGGTTCAGAGCTTTCAGAAGTTTGTTTCAGGCGGTTCTCAGAAGCACTTCTGACAAAGCATATCCAAGCCTTAACAGCTTTGCCATTCTAAAGTGGAATGGCATTTACCAGATATAGCCTATATTTTTGAATAGCTAAAACACAAAACATTCTTTAGTATTTTTTCATAGAGAAAATTAACAATCAAAAATGTGGTTGGTCACCAAGTTTGGAAACTTGGTTGGGCTTTTTAGTCACGCTGATTTGACAGTACGGATTGCACAATTTTATGAAAAATTAAATGATTACATATCACCAAATTCTACAATTATTAAATCATAAAAACTACAAAAAATGTACTGTATATGATATTGAATGATTAACTGCGCAGCCCTGCTTTGAGGCACTTTAGATAGAAGAAAGCACAAAAATGCCATGAAGCATCACATCATATTGTAAAACCTTATTTGGGTTATTCATACCGCAGAACATCCCAACTGACAAGTTATTAAGTGAATTACCTGGGTGGAGCCTGTCTGGTGTAAGGGGAGGAGCTGGGTCTATGGGCGGAGCTACGATTCATGAAGGACATGCCCAGCAGACGGGCTGATGACTCATAGTCCTCCTCCTCCTCGTCCAGTTCATTTTCTCCCAGGCCTCGCACCAGCAACCTTGAGCTGCGGGGCTCATACACCACCTCGTCTGGGTCAAGAGCTGGAAACGCCTGCAGAGAGCATGTACATTCTGTTATACTCTAGGTTAGCTCTGCAGTGTTTCCCATACATTGTCAATAACTAGGCGGCCTGGCCAAGTAAATTAACAGCTTAATAAGTACATTTTTGTTTTGGATTCATTTCAAGTGTCGCATGCAGGAGTCACGAAGGTAGTATTCAAACAATCAAAATTTCATGCTTCCAAGCGCTGAAAGTGTGTTAGTGAACTACAATGACAATAATTCCCTGCACCTATGACAGAGCACATCTGTGCTGCTTTGAGTCTCGGTGTGTCTGTGCAGACGGAAAGTGAATGGAGAAACAGTTTGAAATGTAGCCTCAATAATTAGATATAAGAATAATAGTTAGCTAATGTTGCAGCGCCATTAGCTTACACTATATTGAGAGACAGATATGACCATCAAACAGACCGGGGGGGGTCTGGCACCATGTAGTTCCTAGAGTTATTTAACAGGCCCGCTAAATTAAACATTGTCAACAGCCCCTCTCCCCGACACTGCCAAAGTAAACTGACAACCTGTGGGAAACAGTATTGTAAGATAAGATGAAACTGAAATGGTTCCTGTGGGGAACGTGGGTCATTACAGCTCCAAAGAGTAGGATATAGATATCAATACAACAAAAAGAACATAATAAAGACTGATGATACAACATCTTCATCATGCTAATACAGAGCTCCTGTTGACTTGAAAGAATTCTCACTATGTTGTAGGGGTGTCACGATTTCGATTCTAAATCGAAAATCAATCGAAATGAGCATTCGATTTCGACCTTCGAAATCACAAGCAGGTTCGCGATTCTCCCAGTATGTTTTTTTCAACATTTCAATGACGACGCAGCGTAGCTGCTAGAGAGCGCCCGTTCTATATTTCACTATAGCGCCCAAGAGCGCCCGTCATTTTTAAATCATTTAAAATGTACCAAAAACTGAAAATCAAGTTATCAGCTTTGTTTTATATATACTTCAAGTTGTCATCGATGAACCGGAACTGGAAAATATTGTATATCTGGTGACACTGAGACGTTTGCTTTTCCCCAGGTTTAGTCGTCCTCCACCGGTAAAAATGGCTTCGCCGGCTAAGCGTCACGCTTTTAAAATCTTCTGGGAGCTGTGAGATTGTGCTGTGAGACAGAACCTGACCCGCCGTATGTAGTGGAAAGTTACGAAGACATTGTGAGTTGAAGTCTTTTGATCAAAATCGCTTGTTCTTGCTCGATAAAACAAGACACAAGATCACCTTCACTAAACAGCGGGACCTACCTGCTCTCACCGCCGGAGAAGGACGCTGTTTTCTGGGAGGCGGTGCACCGAAGAGTCGGTAGGAGGAGCGGCCGGGTTGCAGCGACTTTTATCCATATAAGTTTGGCGACTTTTTCCATATTTGTTTGGCGACTATTATTGTCTGATCTTATTACTGCGTGGGCTGAAGCGCTGGAGGTTTTGTATGTATTTTGAAAGCTTAACGTTAGCCAAGATAGGAAGGATCTGTTTTGTTGTCATACTGTGAATGTTGACACTGAAGTAAGGAGACGCCCTGAATCGCCTTGCCATGTATTTGGTACCAAATTAAAGGGAAAGTTGTGGGGGGTTTTTTAATGGAAAAACTTTGACCATATGGCCTTAGTGTGGTACATTCCAAAAAATATTATTATATCACACATGAATATTATTATATCACACTTGATACCATCTTTTTAAAGAAGAATTTGAAAATGTAAATGACAGTTGTTAGGGCATAAAACCAATTGATCTTTACAAATCAAGACTCGATATTCTAACAATGGCATAGCCGTCAGTGCTGAAAAAAAAAAAGAGTTAAAATCGAAAATCGAATTGAATCGTGACCTTAAAATCGAAAGTCAAATCAAATCGTGGATTTGGAGAATCGTGACACCCCTACTATGTTGACTATTGACAGGTTACAGGTTAACAAATGGTTGCAGTTGACAGATCTACAAATTCACAGACCAGTGCAAAAGCATATATGCAGAATTAAAAGTGTGCAAATATGCATCACTGGCTATCCACTAGGGTGGGATGATAGCGTACACCCTCCTATCAACCAATCGTTATCTATATCGCCAAACCCCAATCTGTTCACATTATCAGATTTACAGATGGAAGCACGCATCTCAGAATGTCACGAATGTTAGACGGCCAGTCCTGCAAATGTGCATCGTTACTTATTCACATTATTGAGCTAGGCTGAAGATCTAGTCCTGAAAATGATGGCGTGCATGGCGTGCATGGCATAAGATGATGCGGAAGTACCGGAAATGCTGTGGAGTCTTTGGCCAGATCCACAACGTCAGGCTCTTCCTCAAACATGCTGTTCTCAATCATGTTCCTGGGCAGGTTAGCTTGCTCTGCAACACACAGATAAAGGAACAAAGAGAGACATAAGAGAGAAGTGAGAGAGAGCAGAGTCCTAATAATTAAATAAACTGGTACACACATATATTATGTGATAACTTTGTGGAGTTTCAGCCTTGACCACTGGGAAATGTGGCAAAAGCTAGGCAGCAATAACCAGGGCAGCACAAAGGCTTGTCATTGTCATTGGATGTGCAGGCAGCACAAAGCAGCATCTAACAAAGCAGTGACTGAGTCTCTCAGTTTCCTGTTTGTAAACCTTATGCAGTAGTTCCTGGTTCTCTGACCTACATACACTAGGTGCAGCAGCCTAGTTAGACAGTGGCTTCCAAGTATTCAAAAACCTGTTCAGACAGAAATGGCAGTGTCTCCCTTATATTAATTTACCTGCACTACCCCCAACAACTTGCCCTCAGAAATATAAAAATGTAGCCTAAATGAAATTAATATTCATAATCTGGCCTTATTGCTCAGCCCCTCCACCCTGCAATTACAAATAAAGCACATGTATCAATATATCATGATAAGAAAAATATCAAAATAAGAGCCATTCATAAACTCCAACATCTAATAGAACTGATCGCAGAAGGGCCCAGGAGCAAGCCTAGATCTCAGAACCAAAATTATCTCAACCGCCCACATCTACAAAAAAAAATTCTACAAGAAGCACTGCTTAGGCTATGTGAGGAAAACTGATAGAGCGTATTGTTCCATGTAATTTGCTGGGCAACACAAGCCTGCATGTCTACAGCATAACCTGTGTCTTGAGCAGTGTGACAAGGGCTATGTCTTGTCTTCTAAATCCATGTGATTTTCTGGCAGCAGAAATGTCCCCTCAGTCATTCTTCAAACAATCAGGGAAATGTTCAACTTCCTAATTCAATAATAACTGAAGTAGTAAAACACTATGCTACGCAAGTCTCCCTTTATGCCTCACGTTCCATTCATACTTCTACAGGGTAAAGACAAAGCAGTTTCAGTCTGATTTGATGATGGAGTGCAAGACACAGAGAGACAGTGAGCTGAATACACAGTGCAACACGGGGACACCTATAATCGAGTTATTATGACACCAAACAAAACTCACCAAGAGGGAAATAGTCCAGAAATGTGAGAGCAGCCATGTGAAGTTCCTTTCCTGTACTGTACAGTTTTTCTGATAGACCCAAGGCTATGACTGTATGGGCTGTCTGGTCCACACTGCTGTGGTATGCATGTCTATTAATAGGCTAAGAGGTAAGTAGTAGATAATATGTAATGTCCAGATGAGGATGTGATAAAAAACAAAAGACAGAACAACCTTATCAAATTTTAATGAACCCCAAACCTACTGCTAACAGAATATGGTATAAACCGGGGTGTTGCTGCGACAGTATGAATCATTTCATATGAGCAAGACGACATAGGCAGTCGGGAGATGTAGCCAAAGTGTCAGTTAATAACCATCTCGACTACAATCAGAAAACTCTTCAGGCAAACAATGTGGAAGTAGCTACAGCTGCTGTACTTTTCTCACGCCTGAGTTGAAGCCTCTGTATGTACATATAGCAGTGAAGCATGTCAGTGGCTGACTGTGCTCTTCCTGTTTACACTACACATTTATCAAGCTAAGGGAGTCACAGATAAACACATGGCCACAGTTCTCAGAGTTTGCCAGGCGAGCCTTCTGATTCAGGCCAGGTAAAAACAAGACAATAGATGGACACAATACAGCCTCAGCACTGAACTGTAACACTGCGGATGTAGGCCATTTTATTGAAAAAAGTGTGGGAAGGAAGTAGGCCTATCTGTATAGGTTTTCACTATCATTGTCTAATCAAGTTACGATTACTTATGAATTGGGACTTTGACTGAAAATCAGTATGTCACATACAAGCACAAAAAAAACAAAGGAAAACATGTTTTGTTGCTCAAGGCAGTGTGAGCAGTAGCGTTTGTGTTTGTTTAATAAGGCCCTACACGCCCCTGAGGTTATAAAGGAGCTGGCTGCTTGTGGCCCGCGCTGAGCCTCCATTATCACTAAGACCAGGTCTTATCTGCTCTCCACACCGAAACAAAATATAAGCTTTTATCAAACCAACTGCTGCTGCTGTGTTAAAACAGACAACTGAAGTCTGGAGGGTGGCATAACACGCATATCTCTGAAAATAACAACTATTTGAGCTGTTAAATTTTATCCAAGGCTTTGGGTTGTTCAGTTCAAATTAAAGTAATAAAACAGAAACCACAAGATTCATAAACCTATGCTGGTTTGTGCTCAAGGGAAAGGAGACAGTAACGTAACAGTTAACGTGTTAATGTTAGTAAATTACAGTTATGTCACATGCAGGACTGACAACATCATGGACTGACTGGTAACAGTTATTGCAGCGGCTTGTGAAAATTATCAGATAACGTTAAAAAAAACAGTCCGAGTGTCAGAAAAACAGGCAAGCTCTAATCTGACTTGTCAAAAGTAAAGCATACCCCCCCTCTATATTATGTGTCCTCAAGTGAATGTCACTCTCAAAGAGCTTGCAGCTAATGTTAGTTAGCTAGCCTGCTGCGGTTAGCTTGCATCTTCCTTCCTTACCCGTATTGTTACTGTCAAAGGGATCCATGTTAGGATATCTCGACGACTGCAGATCTCTTCACGTCCAAAAGAAGGGTATCTCTACACGTTTACAGCAGCAACAGATGTATTGTTTGTTAACGTTAGCTGGACCGCAAGCTATCAGACGCTAACGTATAGCAACCTATTCCTAATGTACTACGTGGTAGCTAGCTTGGAGCTAGCGAACTTCTGACAATTGTCACTGGCTGAAAGACACTCGGCAAGCTAACGTTAGCTAGCGTCCGTAACTTTATTGGCCATAGCTTATCGTTACGCTGTTATGTGAATACAGCGGAATTGGCTCTAAAAACTAACCTTCCGCGATGGAAATATATAAATAATTGTTTTGACTCAACATTGGTCGGCAAACGCATGCGAACTTGCAAGTGTCAGTTTCCTTCCTCTCCGACCATTTGTTGACAGCCTTCCATCAAAATACAACGCTGTCATTCTATTGGATGTTAAGGCGGGAGGGCGGGGCATAATAGGAGAAGGGGCGTCTTGAATTATTGACACCCCGCCGCCCCCCCACACATACGCAAACACAAACACACACACAAAGATATGTTTAAGTTAGCACACCACACAAAGAAGTATAGGGAGAGACAATGAACTCCTTTATAATCTATTTGGTGAAGAATCCATTAACTCAGCATTTGCTTGTGGATAGTCTGGAATGGAATTTCTCTCTCTGTCTCGCTGTCTTTCTCTCACATGCACATGGGCACACACATGTACACAACACTCATAATGATAACCTGCATGTACTAGCTCCTCACACATACTACTGTGCAGCTGCCACAAAGGCTTTCAGTTCCACCAGTGAAGTTTATTGTTCAAACAAATAACAAGTCCCTGAAATGTAAAAACGTATGAATTCTTCCTGTAGTGCTGAGCGCATGAAGATTTCCAAATTAAAGCACATATAAATTCAAACTATTTCCAAATATTTCTTCTGTGGCATCCCTCGACCAGCACCTCTCCTTGTCCTCGTGTCTTTCAGTTCATTTGTTCATTCAGCCAGTCTCTCAGAGTTCCTAAGTTCCTTTGCACCCACAGAACATTTTTCTGCACGTTGTCCAGGGCAACCTGAGTAGCTCTCAGCTGAGACGCTTGCTCTTTGATGGACTGAAAGAACAACTGCACCTGGAGGTCGAACACACACACACACACACACACACACACACACACACACACACACACACACACACACACACACACATTTAGACTGAAAAGTGTACAGCCAAACATGAACTATCCAAATGCAATTTACAGATATTGTCACATCATTATGTTGGCAACACTGCTAACATACATTTTGTTATAGAAAATAGTTGAAGGTACAAGAGAGTATTACTTCAGTGAGTTCCTCTGGAGAAGAAAACTGTCCTGTGGTGCCAATGATGATGTTTATAATACAAAATGAGCCCAACTGGAACCTGCAGAACAGACAGATAACAGAGAGGAGGGTGATGGACCAAAATCTCTTTCTACATATGCATCTAATGTTATGCCAGACTTTCCTGGAGTCAGGCCCCCCTGATATTAAAATGGGGCCCCTAGAACAACTCCTGATCAAAGTCAAATGGTTGTGGTAAGATCTGAGCGTCATTCTTAAATCTAAAAGTGGTGCCAATTACTATTGGACTGCACAGGACCCACTATAAAAGGCATGCAGTCTTACTGGCCTATACACAGTTTTCAGAGACCAGCTCACAAGAGCAGCTTGATGACTAAAAAACATTGCTTATACAGTATAATATGTACTTGCTGTGATGTAATTTTAATGTTTCAAAAGGAAAAATACATTTTCAGACCATTACATGGGGTTACTTAGCGTAAAAGGTCAAGAAACCTTTGTCATGGTATACATAATAACTCTGTTATGTTGTACTTACTTTTGAACCAGTGTGTCCCAGTGCTTTTTGACATAGTTCCAGGCGAGGTGATGCCCCTGTGGGTTCCTGGCCACCATGAGGATGAGAGAGGACAGGTCCTGAGAACGGATCACCTTCCCTTCCAGACCCAGCTCCAGCAGTCTACAACACACACACACACACACACACACACATACACACACACACCTTTTGGTGACTACATCGCACTTCTTGCAACCCTCTGTATTAACACCACATTATCTGCCAAGAGCCATCATTTGATGTCATTTACCTACAATACTGACCGAGAATAAAAACTATCCATTAGCAAAACACCAACCTTAGCAAGTGGTTTAATGTTGGGAGAACTACTGTGATACAACACTTCATTTCTACCACATGGTGGCACCATTACCTATTGTGCAAAAAAGTAGACTCAAGTACAGAGAGGGGAGAGTGTGCACCTTTGGAGTTTGTTGGTGTCTCTGCTGCTGGCCAAGGCTGAGAGGATCTTGTGTTTTTGTGCTTCAGAGAGGGAGATGGTGTAGGTGTGGAAGAGGGAGGCCCAGCCATGCTCGTCCTGGGCTCCAACTGAATACACTGTCTCTGCCACATCTGTGGGCAGGCTGGAGTAGACACAAACAGAGATATGCATGTTAGGGCTTGTGTCGCGGTGGCAGGTTTGATGAGTTTTAATGTCACTTGAGCACAATGGAATATCAATTGATGCGGTCCAGCCTAGCACAGGGAAACGCTGCTCTTAATAATGTGAATTGTATCAGTGATCATGGTGACAGATATTGATGCGTGTTAAAACAGACAGACTTGAGCGTCCCGTTGGACTGGAGCCAGTCTCTGAAGCTCTGCCTCGCCCGCTCCAGACAGGGAGGGTCATCCAGGTGGCAAGCCAGGGAGAGGACCTCTGACCTCAGCCGTCGCTCCGACACAGAGCCCCTGTCACTCCACGTCTGCTGGTCGATGACTTCACGGAAAAAATGCAGCATATACCTCTGCACCAGAGCACGGACAAACAGCATCACACATGGACTCAAGCTGTACTAACACTGGCTTATCATATCATGGAAGCAAGAATGATTAGTGGTTATCTCTGTATGTGCTTGTCCTCCTACCCTTAGGCCATGTGTTAGATCATGTGCATCCCTTTTCTCCACTATCCTGTAAAAGGCCTCCAGATAGCCCAGTCCTTCAAGGAGAGGCACTGTGTGTGTCTCCAACTGCAGGTAACCCATCAGGTCTAAGGCTTTATCGAGCGACAGCCGACCGGCCCTTTATAGACATGGAAAAAATTTGAAAAAGTTTCAGATTAGGTGCCATTTCAGGCGGGAAGTTGTTTTGTTTACCTGTAACTTTACATACACAGACATACAGACAAAAATGGTCTCTCGTCATCTCTCTGTCTCACTCTCTCACACACACACACACAGGCAGACAAACGCAGGCACACACACATGCTTACGTGACCAGCTGAAAGGCGTTGTGTATCAGGTGAGTCCTGTCTTTGTAGCTCAGAGCAGTGTGGTTTTCCCTCAGTAGCTTGGTCAGCTCATCCCAGCCGTTGCCCTCGTAGTGAACCACGTAATACCCAGTCATGTCAGTGTTCACCTTCACCCAGCCCACTTCCTCTCCTACGTGTACTCTGTCTAGATGACACATAAATAATAAAAAAATAAATATAATAATAATAATAAGCATTTTTGTAAGCTTTTTTGTAATGCACCTTTCTTAACAGTGTTACAAACTGCTTCACAAAACAAGTACAAAATGCAGCAGTAAAACAGATTAAAAAACGCAAAGAAAGATCAGAAAACACACAAATAAAATGGCACATAATAGAAAAGCATAAATACACCACTGTATGTGAGCTGTGTTCCCCCTTACCTGTGTGCGTTGCCATCAGGTGTCGGTGGATGGTGCTGGAAGTGTCTGTCTTGTATGTTAGAGGGATGTGCCAGAGGTAACTATACAAGAGAGCAGAATATTATTTTTGAGTATGCAACCTTAATTTAGCCTCGCAGGTTACTAAAATCAAAGTCAGAAGAGTTAGGTAGAGTGTTAACAGAAGAGTACTAACAAAAATGTGTGTGAATAAGAAAGAAAATAAAATGTGCATGCTCACCCCTGCTGCAGACTGGACCAGCGAGGGTCAGAATGCAGGATGGACCTCAGGAACCGCTCCTGTCTAAGCAGAAGATGAGAGCCCTTCCTAGTTACGGTGATCAAGGGAATACCTTTCTGCAGAGTCCAGGTGTTCATCATGGCTGTCAGGTCCAGGTGTTCCCCTGCAAACAGGTACTGCAGGACACAACAGCCAAGCAGAGGTCGAATCACGCAACCGCACCAAGAAGTGAAGTGATTAAGAATGCAGAGTGATGCAAGGTCAGTAATAACCATCTAAACTGTATGAAAGTTATTGAGGCAACCCATCTGATGTGGGGAGATCAGGTCAGTGAGGTGGTGAGAAGCACTGTATGTTTATTCACCGCATTCTTGGAGGCCTGGCCGCTGCTGTAGCAGTGTTTTCCTGAGACAAAGTCCTCTTCTGAGCATGTCTGAGGAACAAAACAAAACTGAATCAATGTGTATCTTTCTAAATCTCTGACCAGACTGACTACAGCATGACATGGCATAACATTGTATGTGACATGTAATTTGTGCTATTTGTTATTTTTTACATTAGCCAGACTGTCCCACAGGTCCTGGTTGCGTGCGTTGCTGTAGCTGTATTTGCGGAGGTATCGCACTATCCCACTCTGGAACACATCGTCGCTCAGAAAGTGTCGAAGCATGTGCAGTACACACGCTCCCTGATGGGAGAGACAGGGAAAGACTTTATTTAAGCCATAAGCCACTAGAAGCCATGCTTTACACTGGCTTCAGAACAGTTCAGCAGCGTTATTGGGCGCCATGTGGAAAAAGAACACAAATATTCAATAATAATGATGATAATAATGAAATGTTATTCTTCCATCAAACAATGTAGTTATTGTACCAGTATGAGTGGTGATTGGTTAGAGCGTTAATATTTAAATTAACAATTAAGCAGTCACAGGTGTGAGTTTATCAGGTATTTTACAACATTTTGAATGTGATCTAACCAATAAAAACTGAGGAACAGGACTATCTGTTTCATAAAAAGATACTCTATTTTTCTATTATTTGTTTCTCACTGATTTTGTTGTTATAGATCCATACAGATAAAGCTCTATCATTCATTGACCACACTGATGCTGTCAACTGACAGTTGTGTGATTAAAAGTATAAGACATGCGTGAGATTAAAACCATACTTTGTCGTAGGAGACTGTGTCAAACATCTCTTTGATCTGAGTGGGGCTCTCCGCTGGGCTGGATATTGGCCGAGAAGAGTTGAATGAATCTCGACCAACTGCTGCAAAACAGGTGTGCAATAGATATTCCTCCTGCAAGATTGTGCACAGAGTAGAATCATCATCCCTCTCTCCTGAGCTTAAAGGAAACTTCCACCCTTGAATACTCTGACACTGATATATCAGTGTATCTGTGATGTTCAATGCGTTCCAGGAATTATTTTGTTTACCATTTTATTATACCCACTTTCCCTCAACCTGCCTTGTCTACTTCTACTTCAGTTAGTGATTTCCTACATTTCCCAGAATGCATTTGGACAACTGCCAGAGAACAAGTGTGAACTTGTTCCATTTAGCTACTACTCCAGTATGTGTGTACATGACAGGAGTAGATTTAGCTTGATATTGGATATTGGATATTTTGTGGATTTTCAAGTAAACACACATTAATGAATACTGGAAGATTACTGATTACTGGAAGAGGAAGAACAATTTACAACCACTTTTTTCAATATTTGAAATGATATTTTTCTTATGTAACCTGCAGTTCATATAGGAAACAAGCAACTGAAACTTGAATGTGTTCATACAGTAGAAAAATATTTTCTCAAGCATTGAAACCAGTGGTTGTAAATTATTCACCCTCTTCCAGTCATCACAAGGTTCATCGCCAAGCTGTTTTCCAACAGTGTTAAAGTGTTTTAGGGTGGGATTTTCCTTTAATATGAATCTATTAATATTAATCAATGAGCTTTTCTAAACTGTCAGATAAAACATAGCAGATACCACTCTGAGTTCAGGGTAGGTGGCCTCCACTGAAATGTACTCCATGTATCTGGCGAATCCTTCTTTCAGCCAGATATCGTTCCACCACTCCATGGTCACCAA
The DNA here is from genome assembly GCF_048128805.1 of Centroberyx gerrardi. Classification (NCBI taxonomy): domain Eukaryota; kingdom Metazoa; phylum Chordata; class Actinopteri; order Beryciformes; family Berycidae; genus Centroberyx; species Centroberyx gerrardi. The sequence continues at coordinate 16,323,648 of NC_136004.1, forward strand.
GTTACCGAACCACTGCAGGCAAAAGAGGATCAGCACTCTGAATTCACCATTTATGTAATAAAGTGCCCAGATATGAACATCTGAACCACTGAAGCTAAGCAAAAAGAGTAAATCCTCTTTCTCTTGTTGGAGTGCAAACACCCTGTCAGTCTCACCTGGTGGGCCAGCTCGTGGCCGATCACCATAGTAACCCAGAGTTTATCAGATACGGAGGATGTGAGGGGATCGAAGAGGAGGCTGGTCTCTCTGTAGGTGGTCAGACCCCAGTTCTCCATCGCACCGGACTCGAAGTCTGGAATGGCTATCAGATCTGAGGGAGGGAAAAGACAGTGAGGGAGAGGAGAACAACAGGGTGAAGAGAGCATGGGAGAGAGAAAATGAGAGACATAGTCATTGCGGACCAGAGGGGAAATGCCGTGCTGGGTCGTAGAAAGCTAAATAGAAGCTTACCTTGTTTGGGTAGCGGGTAGAGGATGTTGAAATACTTCTCATAGAAGTCCAGTATCTTGACAGCAACCTCCAGAGCATAGTGAGTCTGCTGCCACTTCTCAGGAGCAGCATAGATGGACACCTACAGAGGCATAACAAAGACATTTGCAACTGAGAAAATGCAATCATTTTTTCTATAATTGAATGAAGGAAAACAATTCCATACCTTAACCCCAGAAGATGTTGTTGCAGTGACAGACTTGAAGTCACAGATGACAAAAGCTACTAGGTATGTGCTCATCTTTACGCTCACAGCAAAGTGGTCCTCCAGCAGGCCACCATTCACTTCAACTGTCTTCTCCTGCAATATACAGTAATGTTTTTAACACAAGCACCTTCTTTCAACCAAGCATCTTTCACACACACATGTACAGTAATTCATGTAGTAAAATTGCACATATGCAACACACTCACTATAGGCATGTTGGACAAGGAAATGTGCTCTGGCTTCCTCCTGATCCTTATGGAGAAGTTGGCTTTAAAGCTAGGCTCGTCAAAACAGGGGAAAGCCATCCGAGCGCTAGTGGGCTCAAAGTGAGTTGAAGCTATGGTTCTGAAAAGAGACAGCCATGTCAGCAAGTATTGTATAGTTAGACTGAGGAACACTGTGTGTGTGTGTGTGTGTGTGTGTGTGAAGCTCTGCCAGCCCTGCTGTGAGCGGTGAAAGTATCAAGGTAGACAATGTACATACTCCTACCTGGTCTCTCCAGTACTGGTTCTGTAGCTGCTCCTATAGAAGCCATAGAAGCCTTCTGCAAGCTCTGCCCCAAACTCAATGTATAGGAAGTACTTCTGCCCGCCGCTGAGCACCCTGGGAGAGAAAATGGCTGCCTGCTCATGGGCAGGGTTGTGGAGAACAGGGAGAACCTACCCAGAGATAAGCAGAGCAGATTCAAACATCTCCAATTTCATTTTCTAGTAATAGAGAGATGTGTATCGGGCTTAGACATGTTAGTACAATCAACGTGACTGTATTGTGGGTCCATTGTAGGTAATGGCAAAAAAAGGAAAAACTGCTCTGAATTCACAATTACCTGGTCAGACAGATGATCTAGGTTCTGGTCCAAAACGGTGGCCTTGGAGATCTGCAGACCCTTACTGTGTAATACAACCCAGTTTGTGTTGTTCTGGACATGGATCTGGATCTGCACTGAGCCAGTGAAGCTGAGAGTTGTGAGGTCGGGGTGCAGGTGGAGGTGGTAGTGCAGGGGAATGATGTACCTAAGATGAAGAAGCGCACGTTGCTATTTTACTCAGTGATTCCAAAAATACTGAAGGTCCAAAACTTTCTTTGTCAATTTTATATATTTGGCTATGATAAAAGAAGGGAAGGGTACCTAGGCAGGCGCAGACGGCTCCAGGGGAACGACAGGTTGCCAGTACTCAAAGGAGTTTGTTCTCCTGTGGGCTGGGGAGAGCTTGACGCCTGTCGTGGACTTTGGGTGGGCTGAGACCCAACCAGAGACGCTTGGAATAGAGACAGCACTAACAACCTCACCAAGACCATTGTAGAGGAAATGTCCTTCACCCACTGATAGAAAATATAGCTCTCTGAGGTGACAGCGAGTGTTGAAATCACTCTGTCACATAACAAACATGAGGAGTGACTAATGAGCACCTGAGGTGGGTATTTGACTACGGTGGGAGTTGTCCGGTTGTCACACTGTCACAATGTGACTGGAGCAAAAAAACTCTGGAAAACTTAATGATGTGAAACTTCCAGGACCTTTTTTTCTTGAGCCTGAAACACGGGAGTGGAGGATAAAGGACACAGCAGTCTGTTAAAGAGGAACAACATTCATTAAGACAACACCTGTGTTATTGCTATAGTCTAGTACAGTTCAGTACAAGCCAGAAGTTAGAGAACTAATACTTTACCTCTGGCCAGGTTTGTGTTGTGGTCTGTCAGCCACCGTCTTCACCGTAAAACCTGGACAAACCTGAATGAAAGAATATGAAGGATTACTGGTTATTTATAAATAGCATAAATAAATAGCTCTACAGTATCTGCTGTTTATTTTGATGTTTTCTTATGCGGAGCCTCATGTTGCATACTGATCTGAGATGCCAGAGTGCTTGTTATTTTCAAATCCCACTGTTTTTTCGGCAGCATGTTAAATAAGAGACGCAAACCAAGTCAAACCATGCCAGCCTTAATATAACTGAGGGAGAGGAGTCATAGGGGCTTAATCATTACATGGTGTTGTAGTTGCTTTCATAGAAATGTTGTTTGAGGGGGAAATTATTCACATAAATAATCAAGAAGCTTTGGATATCTCTGCTGACCTCCAGAAGTAATTATGCATCCAAAAATTATAAATAGTATCAACATTCGGCAGCATGTCTCTAAAACTCAGAATAAAACATAAAATCAGTCCCAACTGGCCCGTCATAATATAGTAATACTCTGTTTAAAAGCATAACTTTTAAAAAAGGGGGAAAATAAATAAATGGGGTGCATCATGACATGGTGATCACTCAACTGAAACTATATTACCATTACCATATACTGTATACCATTATGATGGTATACCACCATGATGGCAGGGAGGGAGCTCCTAATTAATTCATAGCAACATCTGACTTGAAGATTAATAGGGTGTGGAGTCTTAAAGAGACTGAACTCCTCCACATGGCCCTGGTTGAAAGTGAGGGAAAGAGAAGCCTTGTGCTTGAAGCCACCAAAGACCCCAGGCTGGTAGAGTCAGGGTGGAGGCAGAGAAGTGGAGTCGCCGCAGCCTGTAGGTGTTTGGAAGTGGAGCTACTGCAGATGAGGCACCATCAGCAGGCTCTACTTCAACAGGCTCTCCACCAGCAGGCTCCTGAGCTGTGCCAGGTGAAAATCAAACAACTTCAGGCTGAGTTAATGTTCAGCCTCGAGGAGTGGCAGAGAAATACCAATTGCCTCTCTTCAAAGAGCTCTCTTCAAAGGAAGGCTCTTATCTCTCAAAAGAAGGCAGAGGAACCCCCAGAGTCCACCGTCCGGGACTGGCAGAGCAGCAGGGAGCTCATGACATCAGACTTTCAAAAGACCCTGTGGAGGCAGGTCTTTACGTCTCAACAGAGGGGAAGTGGTGGTGGCCAGGCACAACTCACTAATGCAAATCTAATGCCAGTTGACATCCAAATTAGTGAGTTAATAACTTCAGTGGAACTTTTTACAATTTGGCACTAATGTATACGTTTGATCCTCTTTGGAGTTTTATGTTTCATTGTCTGAATGACATAATCTAGTGGCTTGAAATAAGGCAGTAGACCATAATTCACTGGTGTCAGCTAGGCCAGGATGGTCTCTCATTGGCAGAGCTGACAACGGGCTTGATGATAGTGTGACATTACTTCTGATTGGGGGAGTTGAGTAAAGACAAAAATACCACCAGTGTGACAGCAGGAAGTTATAGTGGGCTATGCAAACACAGATGTAGTTATAAAAACTGTCTCCAGCTGTCAACAGCAGAGGCAGCTACTTCTTATATCAACAGTCGGAGCTAGTGGCCAACTCTGCAGACAGTAAAGATGCCAGTGGAGACAAGACCTAATCCTCTAATGTGTGACATCAACACAGGTGTTAAATCTGGAGCTGTTCCATAGAAAATGAATTTGGAAAGATGGTGAAGGTGACTGGGAGAGCATCCAGGGGGATTTTTTGGGGATATAGGTAAAGTTTCTGATTCAGAGTTGACAGCATTACCATAAAATAAAATAAAGTTAATTTTTGGTAAAGTAACTCAAACAAACATTCTGTTGGTCCACAAAATCAGTCTCTCATTCATTGGCTTTGATTTATAGACTGTTCTAGACCATATGAATATATAATATATGAATTCTTAAGATGTTACAGACATACATAGATCTATTCAGCACAGAAAATATTAGTATGCCAAATTGTGGGGCATTACAGAAAAGTATGTCTACTGTATATTTACTGTACATTTAATGTAATAATATTATGAATTTTCCATAAGAAATTAATAATGGGTCATGTTGACCCAGGTTATGGGAGTTTTTGGGTTGTACATTAAGGGTTAAAAAGGTCCAGTGCAATGAGCATTGCATTTCTCAATTTCATGGTATAATGTAACAAAGGACCTGTTAATGTAAAGTTACCCAAATTATTATAACCGTCAGCACCGAAAAACTCTCCCTCTGGTTGTCAGCAGAATCAGAATCAAACTGATTTAGATTTCCAATCTACTTCCTGGTGTAAATGAGGTCACCTACACCCAGGTTTTAATGAAGGCTCTGATTGGTCGACAGTACGCATAGTTAATCAGGTGACAATAGCCAGGAAGCTACTTGCCAAACCAGCCAAAATCTCCGTGCCTCCATTGTTGCTGCGTAGATATTTGTTTATTGTATCATAGGGAAGGTTCGGCTCTCACTCTGTCCAACGAGCTTTGTACCATCTAACCATCAAAAACTGAAAATAAAAAAATGATGCTCATTGTGTTAGAAAGAAACATCAAACTTTTCCTGACTGAGCTGAAATCATTGCACTGGATCTTCTGTCAAATTAAGTTTAACTTCAGGTTCTATTCTAGGCTTAACAAATCTCATCCTGAAGGAAACTCAGACATGTAACAAGTTAACCACATGACTGGTGTTTTCCATGCGGACACAACAAGGTGACAGAGCTATTGCTGTAACATAACAGCTGCTGCAGCACAGCTACAGTTCAGATGGGGCTGCATGGCGGTAGTAATGCTGTACCATGCTGAGAGGATTAACAGCACGTTGCTTATATTAGTGACAACAATCAACAATTTCACTAAGACTTTTACCCACTGTAAAGAAGCACAAGGTGCAGACAGTCCCATAGGATTACCTTGTGCCTTCTTTAGAGGAGATGTGTTAAAAGAAATGTAAAAAAGCTTTTTCTGTTTTACCTCAGTTCAGCTGTGTCATCCTTCCCTCGTCTCTCCACTGTTAGGTTTCACTTTCTCTTCAAGCTCCCGCCTACTGCCCATGCCAATAACTGCTTGTGTGTGTGTGTGTGTGTGTGTGTGTGTGTGTGTGTGTGTGTGTGTGTGCGTGTGTGTGTGTGTGTGTGTGTGTGTGTGCGTGCGTGTGCGTGTGGAGAGAGAGAGAGATGTTCACTGTAGTTAACTTGCCATTTGTTAAAGAATATCATTAGATGTTCCAACTGCTGTTAATGAATGTATTGTGTTTGTGTACATAGCAATAGACAGTTATTAGATTTTATATTCAGACTGTCATAAAGCCAGGTGGTTAATATGCAAACCATAACCACCTTGGTTAGTGTGTGTGTGTGTGTGTGTGTGTGTGCGTGTGTGTGTGTGTGTGTGTGTGTGTGTGTGTGTGCGTGTGTGTGTGTGTGTGTGTGTGTGTGCGTGCGTGTGCGTGTGGAGAGAGAGAGAGATGTTCACTGTAGTTAACTTGCCATTTGTTAAAGAATATCATTAGATGTTCCAACTGCTGTTAATGAATGTATTGTGTTTGTGTACATAGCAATAGACAGTTATTAGATTTTATATTCAGACTGTCATAAAGCCAGGTGGTTAATATGCAAACCATAACCACCTTGGTTAGTGTGTGTGTGTGTGTGTGTGTGTGTGTGTGTGTGTGTGTGTGTGTGCGTGTGCGTGTGTGTGTGTGTGTGTGTGTGTGTGTGTGTGTGTGTGCAGGTGTTGCCTATTGCCCCGGGTGTGTTGATATGATCAGTTTCTCACCTCAGATTTAACAGCCATAAGCAGGTGTGTCTCCTGTGTTGACTCTTTAGCTGTTTACTGTCCTTATTTCCTTATTGCTGTCCTTTACTGGGTTCCTGTCCTCCTGATATATGCAGATAAATACGATAACTCCCTCTGAGGCTGATACATATCCTCAATCTGTCTGTCTGTCTCTCTCTGTCTCTCTCTCTCTCTCTCTCTCTGGGGGGATTCCATAGTGGGTCCAAGGTCACATGATTGGGAGCTGATAATCCCCCCACGATGCATTGCTCCTGCCAGTACTTCGTGCCATGGCACAACCCAACGGCATGCCACCACCCCTCCCACCCCTTACACACTCACACATACTCATGCGCGATCACACACATACAGACACACACACACACACACACACAAGGCAGTGATCACAGAAGAACGCTCTTCAGCCACTCTTCACCTGCTACCAACACAGATAGACTGACATGACGGAACCATCCAGAGGTCTCTTTTACCTTCCTATCATCTATTTATGGACAGGTAAGAGCTGATCATTTATAACAGAGGTTTCTGGAAAATAAGCTGAACCAATAAGCAACAAAGTTCCATTTCATCTTATGAAAGAGCCTATTATCGCTGACCTTGTAAGTCCAAATTGTCTTTCAGGAACTAAGACAAAAAGCTTAGTTTTTGGCTTGACCTCAATGCACTTTTGAGTTCATCCAGTGGGTTTTGAACAGGTTTCATAACACCAATGGTGGTAGAATTTTCTCAACCCATAAAGGAGCACTGAATCCTTCAGCTGAAGTTAAAATATGAAAATCACCAAGATTAGAGTGAGGAGGTTTTCACATGACAACAGCACTTTGCAAAAACAACTTTTTACAACATTTACATATTTACACACTTATACTGTACTTTACTGCAACGTGATGCTTGGACCAGTGCATGGTCTCCACTTCTCTGACTTTCTTTCCTCCATCTTCTCCCTTTTCCATCCTAACACTGTAATCATCTCTGTGTCCCTGGGCAGGAGGGGTGGAGGGTGATGTGCTGGCGTCTCTGGCCCCTCCGGTCCACCTGTCGGGCGAAAGGCTGGGCTGGACGCTGCTGGTCTGTGTGGTCAGTGACCTCAGAAGAGGGCACCTCGAGGTCAGCTGGATGTCGTCGTCACAAGGCCACCTGCCCGGCGCCCCCTACAGCATCGCCAGAGACAGGCAGGACGGCAGCCGCAGCGCCGTGGCCACAATTACAGTGGCGACCAGTGATTGGCCGTCATACAGTTGCTTTGTGAGCCACCGACAACACCCCAGGGTCATCAGGACTCATCACGCCACCTTCTCAGGTAAGGCTGAGGCTATGCATGGGTGAAGAGGTCAGGATCATGATAGTGTTTACTGTAATTCCTATACTATAATACTATAATTCATTTTACATTACTCATTAAAGGAGAATGCCACCAATTGTAAGATTTTATTCCCGTGCCTCTGGATAGCTCAGTCAATGTTTGTGAACACGAGAGAGAAAACCCTTGAATTTGTGATGTCACTGGGATGTAAAATCAGGGGCTGCTCCATTGACAATGAATGTGGCGTTTATATCGTTTATATTCTAGCACTGCTAACAGATATGAACCAGATTTTAAAACTCATTTGGGTGCAAGAACTCAACAAAGTCAGCGCCCCATTCATTGTCTATGGAGCAGTGCCAGATTTGACATCCCAGTAACATCACTAATTCAAGGGTCAGTTCGCCAGTTTCCACCTTTAGGAAAGAGTGGTGCATGTTCACAAGTATTGACTGAACTGTCCCGGGGCACAGAAATATGTGAATTCTTAAAATGGGTGGCATTCCATTTTAAACCTTCATGAATTGTTATCATTTCAGATGATGATGATGACAATATCTGCTACGACGATGACGTGAGAGAAGGTAAAATCGAATTGTCTGTAGACCATTTTAAAATTCCTCCATTCATAACTGTGACCCTTACAGTCTTTCCATATGTTTGACCTCCAGATGTCGGCTGGTGGACGGACGAGGTGACGCTCCTGGCTATGAGGCTGCTGCTTCTGAAGAGCCTCATCTTTAACACTCTGATGACCACATATGTTGTTATTAAGTGGTAAGAGAATGAGTCTCTGCGCATTAACTAGATAAAAGTGACAATACTGTAGCATGAACCATAGAAACATACAGTATATAAACATTCAGCACATGTAAAGCCATGACCAGATAGTTGGGCTATCACCCTTCAGTATTCTGGTATAGCATGGACAGAAGTTGTCCATTATTCTTATCTTTAGTACACTATAATAGTTGTTTCAAAGGCCATAACAGTGTATTTAACCTTTCAGATTGTTGGAAGTGAAGGGTCACTGCTGCACCATATGACCTTATAGAGACAACTATCACAGAGAGGAGATTAGGAGGAAGTCTTTCTTGTCCACACAGCGAGGATCTCTCCACTGGAAGCTGTTGGATACACTCCGTCCTTGTGGGTGGCTTCATGAGGATGGCATTAGACTGAGTTTGAAGTCTCATGGATTAAATGGGGGATGACTGTCAGGATCACAGGAGAAGGGGATCTACGCTCAAATGTTTTGGCGCACTTCTGCCAGCCTTTTCTCACAGACATCCCAGGTGTTGCCAACTGTGGCAGTTGAAAACTGGTTGTGTGTTTGTGAGGCCAAACCTGGTATCTGATCACAACCTAACCTCAGACAGATGGGTGAGTGTGTGTACTGCATCTATGTGTACGTGCGTGTGTGTGTGTGTGTGTGTGTGTAGATCTGTGTCTTTTCTTCTGAACTCATTCAATGGCTAGAACAAACACTGAGACTAGAAACGTGGGGAAAACCATAGTTAAAGGTTGGTGAACATCCAGTATAGGCAGAAGTTTGTATTTTTGTATTCCTGTTTTATAATTTTGCATTCCTTAAATGTAAAATTAACCACCAGGAAGTACGCTTGGTTTGTTTTTCCTTTATTGTTTTTTTAAATAAAACACTTGCACACAGTTTTTTCCTCCATGTTTTTCTTTTAGAGCGCCTCCATAGTTTGAGTACAACACTGACATAGCAACAGAGCACCACTAGGTGGCAGTACAATCACATCTGACATTTTTTTTTTATTATTATCCAACAGCAAGAATATGGAGCTTAACTTCCTCTACAGGACACTACGTTTATAAATAAGTTAAGTATTTCAACATTGACCAGTCACTCTTCACCAAACGGACACTCACACATGACTTAAGAGATCACAATGCCAGAAACTGAGCATGGGCTTACATGGCCAACCGAATGGGGCGTATATGTTACATGTTATAAAGGCTCATAATCTTAAGGGTTGACGTATTTCTGCCAGATATCAAATGGCATACATTTCCCATAACACCCTGCTGTGTGGTTCAATTGAAGCACATATCCCAGCAGACATTGTGGTGAAGTTTTCTCAGTGATTCGCAGTGTTTTGTCTACACTCCAGTCTCTCGCACGTATCCCAGTCAGGAGCAGCTCGTCAATTCTGGCAGTAGGAGCAAAACAGATTCAGTCTACAGTAGCAAGTTTACAAAGAGGGGGGAGGGAGACTGTGGGGGAGGGCTGGGTGCTGGTTTGGTGGTGAGTTATGATTCTCTTTGTACATGAAAACCGTCGTGCCTCTCTGACAAGGCCTCCACTATTTGTCTGTCTTTGGCTCAAATGAATAAAACAAAAAACAAGCTGAGCAACATAGAAGAGCTGATATTCACAGCTTCTTGGCAAAGAGGTGGGAATGCCTCTCACATAGAGCTCAGGGGAAATAACAGACCGCACACACGCGCGCGCACACACACACACACACACTCACACAGACTGAGGGAAAAAAATCAAACTGCAACAAAACAGTACTGATGACAGTTGCTGTGACACATTCAGAATACATTCAACAGAGAACAACTCACATTAACTGACTTCAAATCAGAGGCCGAGTCAACTCAGCTAAAATGTCAGCCCATTGTGTTCAATGGACTTGTATATTGACAGGAGCCAAAATGAGCGTATTAGATGGTCTCCAAAACTTGTATTGTTGGAGAGGGTGGTGGGTAAAGGAGAGTGAGAGGAAGAAACACTGATGTGGATTTGTAAAAATAAAAAAAATCAAAATAAAGTGCTTCTGTTAAAACAAACATCCTCTGTCTGAGGTATAAAAAAGGATCACATCAAACGGCACAAAAAGAATCAAACCCTACGCCATTACACCGTGCACTGAGGACAAAACACACTATTTACAATCTGGAGTGTATATTCATGTCGTGTGATACACACTCATTCACCCACATAGGAATGTTTGTGTCATTGTCAATGGTGTCTTATCCCAAGATGATGAAGGACTGTTTAAGTCGTCATCACGTCTCCTGTGTTATTCCACACAGCGTTGATTCTGCCACGTTGGCCCTTGCAGTGAGACACCAGTAGTGTTGCTAGTATCTCCTGCAGTCTCTCCAGTCTGTTGGTGGCAACAGAAAACCTTCCAGCGCCCAGTCACTGCCCAGCCTGCTGCTTCCTCTACGCATGAGAGAGGAAGATAACGTCCAGAAGATGCTGAGAAGGGGAGTCTGTATCAGTGCTCAGCAAAACCCTCACAAAACTCTCTTTGGAGTGCACACACACACACACACACACACACATATTCCCACACGCATGTCAACACACGCAGGCAAACACAACACTCACACAAGCACACATCAATGTACACGCTCTATATCAGCGCCGAGCTGAGTGCACATAGCAGGAGCAGAGCGAGGCGTTTGACAGGCCGGGAGTCGGGGTGCGAGGCGGTGGCGGAGCCACGGGGGTAGATCCTCCATCTGTCCCGGTGCGGGTGGAGACTCTCCATGTCCTTCTGGGCGCTGTACGCCGCCGCCGTGAAGTTAGCGTCCCCGGTGGTTAGGAGATCAAACACACAGGAGTGGAAGTAAATGTCCTGCACCTCCAGCTGTTCCCGGCAGCGGTCCCGCGCCCCCTCCACCCCGAACCCCTGGGGGGCGCTGTAGGGGGACGCTTGCGCCTGCGAGAACTGGCCGGGCCGACGCGGCTGCTGCAGCTGCAGGCCCAGTGCGGGAGGGGACAGGGGCAGGGGCAAGTGGCCCCCCCGGTCGATGCGTTCTCCGCTGGGGCAGCCGTTCAGACAGAGCTGCAGGTCCTGGGTGGCGTCGTAGGCCTGGGCCATCTCCTCCGGGATCCGCACCGCCAGGGTCAGGTAGCGGCCCAGCTGCCGGACGATCACCGTGACACCGATGTAGCCGGCGTGCAGCTCCACGTGGCGCCCCGGGCTGCGCTCAGAGATCCACAGCGCCCGGACCTTCCCGGTGCCGCCATCAACTCCGGCGGAAGCGTGGCTGGGGTCTCCGCTGCTCACTGTGCCGTCAACAAAGGCAGCAGGGAGGTCGTCTGTGACGGCCTGGTACACCCTCTGGTCTGTGCACCCCTCATAGGGCTTGAAGATAATGGTGATCTATGGAGAGGGAACATAGGAAGAGTTGCAGTCACATTTTAAATTTAAAGTGAATTCATCAAATCTTGAATGACTAGTTCAAAAAGCAAGAATTCAAATGCAGTTCCCTGTTGCAAAATGAATACATTAGATATGGAATAAACAGATAAGTTTCACTGAGGAAATGAGCTAAAAGCTATCTTTCTCTCACACCCACACGGACAAACATACTCACCAGCACAAACAGTAACAGTCACCCATTACACAGGTTATTGACTCTCGTCGAACTACATTTGAGAAATGACCAAATGACTTTTTAACAAGTCGTAATTTGACACAGCTATGCAAACATGCTGACACACACACACACACACACAGAAACACTCCAGTGGTGAATGGAGCAGTGGATGAAGGGTGTGGTGTGAGCATTACGGTTAGCACTAGCATCATAGTTCCGGTGAATGGCTGCTTTGTTCACATGACAGCCATGAGGAATGAGGCCTGGCAGGCCATTAAGCCTGGAGGGCTGTTAATGTGTGTGTGTGTGTGTTTGTGTGTGTGTGTGTGTGTCTGTGTGTCTGTGTCTGTGTGTGTCCCTAATAATCATGACTAATATCCTGCCCCACCTCTGACACAAGGTCAGACCTTCAGTTCCACAGTGCAGCAATCAAACTATTTGCTTAATGTGCGTGTGTATGAGTGTGTGTGTGTGTGTGTGTGTATGAGTGTGCGTGTGTGCATGTGTAAGTGTGTGTTAATAATTAAAGCTATCAACCAAGCTGGAGAGGGCAGATCATTGGGGGGAAACATCAACATAGCTTCTTTAACACCACAAAGATCACCTTGTGTGGCACATCATCCACTTGGTGATGTGTGTGTGTGTGTGTGTGTGTGTGTGTGTGTGTGTGTGTGTGTATGTGTGTGTGTGTGTATGTCTTTCTCTCAGTACAGGGATAAGGACCTTTAACACATATAGTGCTTTAAGATGGTTACTGTTAGGTGCAAGGGGTGCCACTTATGAGCCGCACACACACACACATGCAAACCCACACACGCAAACACACACACACACACACATGTAAACAGTGGGTCCTTTCACACATCTCATTCCATGTTATTAGAGGTCAGGCTATATGCAGCCATTAACCAAGTTAGGTTTCCAACACTGCCTCAGTCACAAGAGACAGTCACAAGACCAGGCTGTTTGCCTCACACCTGTGAGTCTGAGAGAGAGAGACAGAGAGAGAGAGAGAGAGAGAGAGAGAGAGAGAGAGAGAGAGAGAGAGACAGAGAGAGAGAGACAGAGAGAGAGAGAGAGACAAGGGAGTGGGTGCAAGGGTGTTTTCCAGCCTCACATTGATAAGATTTCTTACTCTTGAGGCACAGAAAAGCAACTTAGAGGTCATTATAGAAAATGTGTCTCTCTCAAACACACACACACACACACAAATTAACTAGATTACACCAGCTGCTCTCACTTAAGAAAGCCTCACAGCCTTAAAGACAGAAAATTAGACCCCCCATCCCCCACCAACAGTCAATCCCTCTCTCCCTTTTTAGCAGTTCTCTCCTCACCTTATTGGTTGCCGTGGCGCTGGAGCCGGTTACCACGGGAACATTAGTGACCTGGACCGACAAGTAGTCGTTGTCGATGAGAGGCCACGCCCCCTCCACCTTACAGGTCTGGAAGCTGTCCTTAAATGTCCTCAGGTGGGGGTCCCCGAACAGCCCGCAGAACAGGTAGCCAGGCCGCGTGTGGCTGTGGGATTGTGTGTGTGTGTGCACATGGGAGTGTGTGTGTGAGTGGGTGTGTGTGTGGGCGTGCTGGGTGCGACTGTGGTAGTTGCAGGGCTCGTGTTGGACCTCGGGGTGCGTGGAGGACGTGGGCCCGTCTCTGGAACAGTTCCTCTGACTCATGAGGTCGGAGATGCCCAGGACGGCCGAGTGGAAGACCAGGTTCCCCCGGCAGGACTTGGCCGTCCTCTGGGTGCAGGCTGAGTACGCCCGTAAAGCCTTGCAAAACTCTGTGTCGAAGCCATCCACGGCCGGCGTCAGGTGGGAGGTCAGGGAGACGAAGTCTGTGGTGCACTTCTGGATACGACACTGAGGGGTGGCCACCTGGCACTGGCCTGGAGAACACACACATAGAGAGTCAGAGTCAGAAATACAGTCAGTAAGGTAATTTTATTAAAGTAACACCTGAATAGTAGAACACTATTGGGTGGCCAGCTGAAACCAGCCTGAAGGAAACACACAATTTTGATAATTTAGGTATGTACAACAGTGAGAGCTGGATCTATGTTGACTTGGACAGTTCATACGCATATCTCTCTCTCTCCCTCTCCCTCTCTCTTTCTCTCTCTCTCTCTCACACACACACACACATACAGTATATAGATAAGCACATTTGCGCCCGTCCACCCACACACAGAAGATGACTAAGGCTCGTGGGTGAAGAAGGCTTTGATCTTAAACACACAATACTACTGGCTGGTTACAATCAGACCTAATAAAAGTGGAAGAGAACATGCCGCTGTTTGGAAGTGTTGATCAATCAGCAGTGCCGCTCTGTCAGTGTAATAAACCGGGACAAAGAGCAGCCAGAGAGACGAAGATAAAGAATATTTTCCCAAGAAGACTGAGATAATGCTGCTGGGGAGTTAAGAAAAAGTTGTACACTGCAATCAATAAAATGCTCCATTGTTTTGCACAGGTTTTCACAGACAACATAGTCCCATACACAGAAGGTATGGGAGACAAAGGGACCTACACAATAAACATAATCCTTAGTCAAAGACGTATGTAAAAGCAACTTAATTACATATGATTTCAGGCAAGATGTATTTTGTTTTGTCTTTTTACTTGTTTGTTTACAAATGCAGTAAGAAAATGCATTAATCAGACTCTCCTTTGATTATTCTCCATCTCCGTACAAGCCATGGAAGCTAAGAAAGCCTCAGACCAGGATTATCTGCGATGTTTTATCTATTGATACATTGATTCTGAAAGTAACAAGGACTGAACCAGCCTTTTAAATCATAGATCATCAGAGGGGGAGAGAGAGAGAGAGAGAGAGAGAGAGAGAGAGAGAGAGAGAGAGAGATTAGAGGCCAGACCTAATGCATCAGTCACAGTGTGCTCCTATTAGATTAGACCAGAGAGAGGCTCTGCAGTGTATGGGCAGCTGCACACACACACACACACACACACACACACACACACACGCACACACACACACGCACACAAATAGCTATCTTAGAAAGAATGCTGGTTGTGCTTCCGTTAAACACACACAGCCAGAGATCTTCCGATGGTGGCAGGATTTCCTAATGGCCAAGCAAACCAGAGAGTACACACAGTTTTTACTAACATCAACAGATTCACTTAATGTCACACACCGCCACTTCACACCCACAACCTAACACACACACACACACACACACACAGACACACCAACACATATACACACCAACACGCACACATACGCAGGCATACAGTCTAGCTCTTCTTTGTACATTGAATATTTAGTGGGTTTCTGACGTGAAGGAATCAAGTCCTACCAACTGGGGGCAGTAGTGATCTGAGTTTAGAAAGCAGGGTGCGGGGTACGGACCCCCACTCACACTCTGCTTTAGAATCTCTCTCCTGCCTGTTAAATACTGACACAAACCCTCAGACACACACACACACACACACACACACACACACACACAGTCTGCCTCCCATGCCAGCTCTCACACAAACGCAGCCCTGGTGAAAGTCTGCTGCTTACTGTACAGACAGTCGGAGTACTGAGGACACATTGTCTCTTCGACTGGTGAACCAACAGCCTCCCTCTTTACCTCCTATCTCCCCACAGCACCTAAATACCACTCCCAATCTAATCAGGGTGGGTTTATTCTCTTTGAGAGAGGATCAGAATCATGAGTAGTTCTCCGCAACGACACAAAAGCCCTCATTCACCGACATTTCCCGGCAGGGTGGCGTGGCAAGCAGGGAGTCCGCCCCTCGACTGGAAGGCCCGGGTTCAAACCGCTGTGTTGGCAAGCAACCGCCCTGCTGAAGTGTCCTCGAGCAAGACACTGAATTCCTAGCAGCTGCTCTGTAACCGACCCTGACCTCTGACCTCCCTCTGGAGGGCGACAAGCGAAAAGAGGATTTCCCCCAGGACGATCGATAACATATCAAATGATTATTAAAATACCATTTTCTTATTCTTCAAAGCTTTCCATAATCTGCTCCTTTGCAAAGCTGTCTTCTTAAGCACCAGTCCTAAGTATGCATGGTCATAGTTTCAAAAGAAAATTCAATCTATGCATATAAATAAGCAATTTGTGGTAAAGAGAGATGAGATGTCGGATACTGAACTGCCATGAAAATATTCTTAAGAAGAGAATAAAGAGGAGAATTAACTCCTCATGGGAACAACTAATGCATGAGGGCCGTTCAACACATCCAGAGCTCGGTTTGCTTCATTCCCTGGGGTAAATATGCAATATAGACTCAATAAAACCTTCAGCAAAGCCCATCGCAGTCCTTCCATTGCCTACCACAATATTAACCTCTCTTTTTTCACTGCATCTTTAAACCTAAACTCCCCCCTTGCCTGTATAGTCTCATCCCTACCCCTCTTTGCTCCCAATCCGCATCTGTTTTTTTCCCCAGCTAGTTTCATTGCCCTCCATCAGCAGCGCTCTGTGTTCAGCCTTCAGCTCCAACCACTAGCCCTCTTGCGGTCTCTGTTCTTCGCCTGATTCCCAGCCCCAACCAACTCCCAGGCCAATCCCCCTCGCCCCCCGCTCGTCTCTCTGCCTCTGCTCCCCGCATGGCGCTCCTGAGGCTTCTTCTCTGCGATCAGACAGAGGTCAAAGATCCACAAGCTGATTCTCTCAGGCTTGGTTTAGCCCGGCTCACGGTTCTTTGTCTCCCTATCCAGCCTGCAACTCCTGTGATCTGGGGAGATCAGAAAAGGATCTACTGGGATCATCTCTCAACCGGGGGAATGGCTTCTGAAGTGCTTATTGATCACCTTGTTGTGCACTCTCTCACACACCAAGCTCAAATCACACAAACAGCCCTCCAAGCACAGAGATACAAAGCTTCACAGGAGCTCACTATGCTCTTTCTCTCTCTCTCTCTCTCTCTCTCTCTCTCTTTCTCTCTCGCTCTCTCTCTCTCTCTTTCTCTCTCTCTCTCGACTAGACACTCAGGACTGTGAACAATAGTCAACGACTCAGACAGGGATTCAGGGTCCAGCCATTCCTGTCTTCTCGTCAACTCAGACACATGGAGTTGAGGACCGATCAGAAACAGCAGTGACACTGCAATACTGCAATATGCACTGCAATTCACTAGTTATAACACAAATAAAACAATCTGTACAGCTAAACAGGCTAGATAATATGCATTCTTTCCAGGTGATACATGTGTAACAGAAGGTGCCAAGAGGGTCTTTAATGTGAAGTGGGTCTCTCCATTCCCCAGCAGGCTGCACGCCGAGGCGGTTTTGTCCCGCTGCCTGGGCCGTGTTAAACTAATTACTGGAGGTGTGACTGCTCAACAGACAGCAGCCACAACACAACCAACCCCCTGCACACACACACACACACACACACACTGACACGGCCAAAGGAGCTGGGGTCTGGCAAGGGGACTTGGAGAGAAAGGCAGGCAGCAGCATCCTGCTGTTCCCACCAGATGAAAAATGCATCTGAGTCTTTACCAACGCTGAGCCAAATTAATTTGATGCTAACCGGTGATGCTGTAAATAAAAAGGTGGGTAAACCATGACCTCTGTTTGGTCATTGAAGAAAATTACAGTCCCTACACTGTCTGATGAAGAGCAGTGAGATCGAAACATCACACATGTTTTGGTGTTAATAAACCTATACACCTTGGGAGCAGTTTTCAGAAGGTGGACTTTACTTTTGCTCTACTCTTTGTTTTGCTGTGTGTTTTTACTTTGCGCAGCTCATCATGAGGCAAACAACCACTAATATAAACAATATTCAACTAAATTTTCAGAAAAGCAAAAAAATATTCATTTTCCTTAAAAGAGCCTATAACTTACATCAGTTTCAATTTATTATCCTATGAATTTACATCATACAGATTTATTTCAGCCCAAAAAGGTGGGTAAACTCTATTCCATAGAAAAAGTGCACAAAGCCACTCTATTCCATAGAGTTTAGGTGGGTTTATTCTACACTACATCCCTGATAATAACTTTTTATAAATAGATAGCCTATATGCTGAGACAGGCAGATAGATTCTGTTTTTCCACCACAGTGCCCAATCTGACGCGCATATTGCACCGAATAAAGCTGAAATCTGTAATAAATGGACATGAGGAGGAGAGGTAGTCACGCTTCTCTTCCCCTCCTCCATGAGCCATTAAGGGGCAGACAGGAGAATGACGGCCCAGGAGAGAGGAGGAGAAACTCGATCCGTGCTCAGACTGCTGCACTGCCGCTGGAGAGAGAGCCATTGTCAGGCAGCGCCGGGCCCAGCACTGGGGTCGGCCAGACACTGCTTAGCACTAAGCAGTGAAATACTTCATTACTAATAAACACTCTCATCACAGCCAAATGAGTCACGAGAAATGTTGTTACTCTGGATGTAGTTGCTGTGCAGTGCCGTGCTACTAGTACCACAATGGGATGAGAAAGTGCGTAACATCCCGAATGAGTTGCGATTAGGACCGAGATGCATGTAATAGTTGCAACCGAGAAGTAGAGTTAGTTACCTATGTGGGCACCGCAGCAGAGAGCGAGGATCAGCAGCAGCAGTGGCCGGAAACGGCGCACCAGAGACGGGGAGGCGAGGCGCTCAGCCCCGCGGCAACAGCATCCGGCTCTCCCCATCCCCGTCCATGCAGGGCCAGGAGGGGAGAGTGGACAGACCTCCAGAGGGCGAGGAGGGGTGGTGTCCAGGCCTGTTCACTTCTTCTTCTTCTTCTGCTTCTTCTTCTGCTTCTTCTTCTTCTTCTTCTTCTTCTTCTGCTTCTGCCTCTTCTTCCTCACTCTTCTCTCCTTCCTCTCCTCCTCGGGTGCGCAGGGGCATTAAAACGCAGCTGCTCCGCGGAATGCAGGGCGGAGGGGGGAAAGGGAAAGAGAGCAGGAAAACAAAGTAACCAGAAGAAGTCAATTCCGACGACACGTTCACTTTTCCTCTATTCAAATCCACACCCCGTGTGTTATGGCTGTGTTCTCTCAATGGTCGGACTTTTGGCTCGGTTATGATCAATCTCTGCTCTCCCCTCTCGTCCCAAACACGCACACTCACATCTCTCTCTCGCTCTCTCTCTCTCTCTCTCTCCCTCTCTCTCTCTCTCCGGGCCTGGGTTTCTCCTCCACTCCTCCCCCTTCACTCTCTCCTCCTCCTCCTCCTCTGCCCCTCCAACAAATCAATAGAGAATCAACCAAACCCTGCTGGCGGAAAACCCGCCTACCAGGACTCACACTGAAAGGGAGAGAGAGAGAGAAAGAGAGAGAGAGAGAGAGAGTCTGCTTAATAATGGAGAGGCCCGAGATAAAACTTGTAAAAACTTGGTAAAATGTCATTAGATCACTGTGTATACTGAAGATAATAATGGGTTATTGCTATAGCATTGCCAAGGCAAAAGTGAAAGCTGGTCATAGGAGGCAAATCAGAGCCTCTAATGAAAAATCACTGCAATATTCCTATATTTGTGGAGTTTTTTTTACTCTCCTATGGTATCCCTATAATATTCCTATGAACAGGATAATATTTCTATTCTATTTATACTTTTGCTGTTACTTTTGTATAGCGTCCTAAAACTCATTAAAGGATTAGCATTTTCATTAGTGACAGACTAATTGCGGTAATTGCGGGTTGTCATCATTTCCACCTGAACAAGAAAATAAATCAAACACACATTTCGCTGCACATGAAGCGAGGTTAAATGATGTGCTGCTTAGAGAACCGTATAGTCAATAAGTAAAATGAGTTTTACAAGGTCTAATAATCATTACTATAATCATACCCATTCCCAGATAAATACCAAAATAGATAATTAAGGCTGCAAAACATAGATCAGTTCATGGCTCTGTTTCCAATAAGTTCGTTTGTCACGGATTTCTAGAGAGAGAGAGAGAGAGAGAGAGAGAGAGAGAGAGAGAGAGAGAGAGAGAGAGAGAGATTTCAACATCAAACCACTAGAGGCAAACAAGAGTCATCATTCATTTTATAACAGTTATAAATCATGGATGTATTAAACTAGTTATAAATTCTCAAAGAAAGAACATCTGTATCCTCATAGACACAATATCAACAATATCACGTCAGTCAATTTTATGTCCAGAGCAGATCAATACTAAATGTCCAAAGATACCCCAGTGTTTATGGAGATGTTTGACTGTATGATACCCTGACATTTCCTATCTTCATCCTGGGTAATACACTGTAAAGAAAAAGTGCAATACACTGTAAATATAAAAGTGCACTTCCCATAAAGATGTAGGAGAACTCTATTAAGTATAAAGTGAACATTTTTTGATGTAGAGCCTTTTTTCAGAGGTCTTGCATACAAATTTCTACCTTGAACTCTTTATGCACAAGAAAATATAAATGAAAAACCATCTAACATAATCTAAAGAGTGAGTTTATGTTCACTGGAAAACACTTTAGATTGCAGAGGTTTTCCCTCGTAACTTTTGATGCAGCATGATTCCTTGTTTTTTCTTTGCTTAGGCTCTAGATTTGAATCTATAGAGCCTTTTTATAATGTCTTTGATGCATTTACCAAATGAGCCACACATGATGTTTTGTAGGAGTACTTTTTTTATGTGTTTGGAGCCAAGATAGGGGTGGGTATCCAGTATCAAGTGGCTAATTCCATGTTTGATTTCTTGTTGTATGTTTCCTGATGAAAGCCTCCATGAATTAAACATCACACTTTTAATTTTATTCCAAATAATTCCGTTGTAATAGAGACAGTTTTGCACCAACCTTTCCTGATGGATCTCTGAAAGTGTTTAATCTCTGCTCCAATCGTTTGAGCACAAATAAACTAGAACAGAACAGAATCTTTATTGTCACATGACTTGTGCTTTCAGTACAGGCTGGTGGATTGAATGGAATATCTGAGAGACAGAAATGGACCCATAACAATGGGCAAATACCAAACTGTGCATACTAATGTGTGTAAATCTGAACAGTCAACACATTACAGTGCAAAACTGCCAAAGGTGCAATACGAGCAGGCAATGTAAATGCCATCAAACAGTGAGTACAGACACTGAACATTGAATACATTATGCAAAACAACATGGAGTGCAATAAGTTGAAGTCATAATTTAACATATACTGAGGTGCAGAGCATTGGACATGGAACATGTTTATGATTTGAGCAGCAGTGTTGTAGTGACATTACAGGTTAAAGGAAAAATCCACCCAAAAACACTATTGGTGATGTACCTGATGTACCTTGCATTCCTGGGTCCATGCTGTTGTTTGGTGGTGTATTTTTCTTATTCCTATGGATAATTGGCCAAACGCAGACAATGCAATGACACACTGAGATATTTCCAGAGCAGCTACAATGGAGTTTTATAGCGGGAAAAAAAATTCAGCTATCTAAAACATCAATAGTAAACGTCAGGTTTTGGTGTCAGTCCCTCAGAATGAAGGAGTAAGGGCTTCTTTCTAGACTCACCATTTTGCAACAACATTCAACAATCATCATACAAGAGACAGAGAGACCAATTTCTCCACCGACAGAAGCCTCAATAGACTAGAATGCAATGCAGCCACAAGACAGGTTGCATTTTGAGTAAGGGGCGCGACTCTCATTTTTTCTCAGTTGGAAAAACTCTTCTCTTACTACGCTATCGCTATTGCTCTCTCTTTACATACATATATAACCCACAGCTGAATGCAACAAGTTCACACCTGTTCTGTGAGGGTTGTCGAAAGGCATTCTGGGAAACAGGAAATCACTTACTGAAGTAGAAGTAGACGAGGCAGGTTGAGGAGAAGTGGGTACAGCAAAAAAGCAAAATACAGCAGTACACAACACTGGAATACATTGAACATTCACAGACTGATGATATAACAGTGTAAGAGTATCTAAGGGTGGATTTCTTTTCAGTGTATTGTGCTACAAATCTTTCTAATGATCCGTTAGTGTCAGGCTCTCAGACAGAATAAATAACCAATAACATTTGGATGTTTTTATTGCAAAGAACCTTATCTGAGCTCCCTTTTCCAAATAAAGGTTATCTAGATGCACAAGTTTCAAACCAAGTACCATGGCATTTAGACCCTTTATTATTTGTGCATATTGTACACTGTGTTTGCTCTTTAATTGTCACTGTGTATTCTTTCAGGAAAGTAAGTATGTTGAAGGTGTGTACGTGTGTGCAGGGCTATTTGCACATGTGCTTGTGTGTGGCTGTAATCCCCTCCCTGCCTATATTGCATTCTGCCAGACTATGCAACCCTGACTTAACTTGTTTGTGTGCACATGCGTGTGTGTGTGTGTGTGTGTGTGTGTGTGTGTGTGTGTGTGTGTGAGAAAGAGAGTAAGTGTGTCTATAAGCTTGACTGCTATGCAGCAAACAGAGCGTCTCTGTGGCTGATATTTTATGTGCTGTGTGTCATAGCTGGTTTAACTCTAACATGACTCAACTATGTACACTCATTTCAATCCCAGCCATAAGTTTAGTCATAAGCACTCGTTCCCTACTGATTCTGTCAGTAAAATAAACAACCCCCCCCCACACACACACACACACACACACACACAAACACACAGACACACACATGCCATAAAGCTCATGAGCATTTGAGAGTAAGTGTGGCCAGAGGAGATGATGTGTGCTACTCAAACAGGCTGTGATATTAGATTATATTAGCTTCCTGTTTGTGCCAGTAGCCTCTGATCTCACCAATGAGGAAGTCTGTGTGTGTGTGTGTGTGTGTCCTTGGGTGACAACATCTTTTCAGATGTTTTATTGTAGTTCTTACATATGTATTTGTACAGTATGTGTGTAGTTTGTTTCCAGTCCTCCTCCTTGCTGCAGGCTGGTGCAGATACATTCGTCCTGGGAACTTAATATCAGGACGGAAATTAAACAAGCAGCATTTCGACAATCAGGCGGCCTCCTTGACCAACCTGCCGACCTGCCACCCCTCTGCAGGATGTGCCATACTAGTCGAACATTTCATTTATGCAACACTCCAAGCGCAGAGTGTTTAATTCAATTACATCTGTGCATATGGTGCTATTCATCATGACTAATTTCATATTTCATTCTAATCACACATCCGCCTGCATAGGCACACACACACAACCTAGATAACATATGACCCTATTCATCGAGTTTAATTCTATATTTCATACTAATTCATTTAATCAATTACACCACAGCTGAGACCTGGGAGCAGAGGACGCTGAAACAAATCGCCCCCCCCCCCCGACCCCCCCCCCCCACACACACACACACACACACACACACACACACACACACTCACACACACTCACCAGAGCCGCTCTGCCTAGTTACACACGCGTTCACACACTGCGCCTCAGGCACAAAGACAGCTTGTTTCTAAACGTCCAGCTTGTCTTCACCTCCACACCTCTGCCTCCCTTCTCCACTTCTACCTCTCTCCACACCAACACCCCCCCCACCCCCACCCCCCCCCCAAGTCCAAACAGGCCGTCATTCAACAAATTGCTCTCATAAGTCCACACACCTGTATGTGTGTGTGTGTCCATGCACACATTTTACACATATAGGCCTCACATCTCTGAAAGAGTGTAAGAGTGTTGAGTGTTTTATAGTTGTGCATTGTTGCAAACATGTCAAACAGAGGCTGAGCTTAGGAAAGGTAAGATGTTGCAATGAATCACTCTCACACACACACACACACACACACACGCAGGCAGTCTCCTACTATTTTCAATCATGCTCTTTGACCACACACACCCTCTTCCTGACTCATACATGGGTGGTAGCGCTAAGGGGGGGCTGCAGGTGTGTGTGTGTGTGTGTGTGTGTGTGTGTTTTTATTCCTGATGTGAGCCGATAACATAAAAGATAAAATCCAGGTATCAAAGCCTGGTGTAATGTGAGTGGAAACCCAATCCTATAATAGCCCGTTTGATAGCGATGCTTCTTCCCCCGGCCAAACTCATGTTATGCTTTACCTTCGTTGGCCTTATCAGCCCTCCTGTGTCTGCACATTCAGCTCACTGTAACAAAGAGACAGGCCGAAGCCGGTTTCAGGACACAGGTGCCTCTATGCAAAAAGTGTCAGAGTGGGAGAGAGGCAGCGCTTATCTAGGGTCGGTTTATCTTTTCAAATGTTGAGGAGAAATTCGGCCTGATCGGGGATCTTAGATCAGTGGTCCCGTTCTGAGAAGCTTCCTTGAACACAGGCCAGGCAGATTATCACACTGATCCCTCTCACCTTCCTCTCCTTACATTCTCCCCCGCCCGACCCTCTCTGGCACCGCTCTCTATTTCCAAAACCCTTGACTGGCATTTATTGACTGACTCTGATCTAAAACCAAAATATTATCATGTTACCACAATTTAAAATAGATACAGAGGAGAGGGAAAAAAAAGATGTCATCTGTTTCTATTCTCCAATCACATTCCTCCCACTCCTCTTCTTTTCTTCTGAAGGGAAGGTAGTGTTACCACTGCTTGTGTTTGATATATGTGTTGAATTACTTTTCTATTTTGTATTTGTGTGTGACAGCACTGAAAAGATGTTGTTTGTAACAAAATACCTTGGAGGAGAGTTTTTTGTATTTCAAAACTGCAATACTTTATTCAAGAAGTAAGTCTTTTGAGAGCTTTTATGGGGAAAAACAAGCAGTATTTACAAAGCGTCTGCAGCATGTTTTTTCCTTTTATGTGTGAATCGACCGGCTCAGTGCTTTGATAAATCGCTGATAAAACACACAAACAAACAAAAAATCAATTGCTAACACTAGTAGTGTGGATCCAGTTAGTTACAAACCAATAATGGTAGATATCCTTAAATCTTAGGGTGTTAATGTTAGGGCATTGAGACAACTGACAGTTAAGTTACCATTGGTCCACAGGAACACTTCTTTTTTTTTTTATTACTTGACTTATAATTTTTGGTAACACAACTTCAATATATTGGTAACATAAAATAAATATATTGCCTTCTATTTCTATTTTAAAATTTCTACATCTGTTAACAGATTATTTTAATTTTAAACAAGATACATCTGATTTGACAAATTAGTAGTAATTGTTATTTTATTGTTTTCCCCATCTCTTTCTCCTCTTTCTCCTTTTCCTCTCCCTCTTCATTTCCCCCCCTCTATCATTTCATCCTTTGTGTAAAAACATCTGAAGCACACACAGCTGCATCAGACAGCGCAGTGACAACGAAGCCTCTGTTTTCTTCTGGGGAAAACACACACACACACACGCACACACACACAGAGCAGGGAGAGGGAAACAGCTGAAGGATGTAATAGGGCAGATGAGGATCATGGGGTTGGAGTTTGGTTTGGGTCAGGGTGAATGTTTGGCAGCTGTGGGACAAAGACGTGCTATTAAACTTCTCTCCTCTCGCCTCCAGCTTGCTCTACAATGAAACTTGTTTTGTCAGTCACTTTGCCAACCAATATGCAGTTAAATAAGCAGACGCCTTGTGATTCTCCTGACACTCATTGTGGGAAAAGGGACTTGTTTTTGCGGTTACACGTTTGTCAAAATCTTACGTCTTTTCCAAAAATGGGACTCAGTTTAAAGTCTGTGGGTCTGACCATCAAAGCAGCGCAGTTACTAACTGTTCACCTAGTTTTTCCCTGCTGCTTCCTGTGCTTCCACCTCTAATCCATCAGACACACACACGCAGGTTACTGTGTTTATGTACTGTGATTTGTTAAATGTGTATCCCCCCATCTATCCACACACACACACATAAACACGCACACACACGTACACACACTGAAGCTGCAGAGATATTTTGAGTCTTGAGGCTACAGATGGTCAGCTTCCATCTCCTGCTGTGGTATCCGGATCCTCCAGTGGTAAACACATTCCCCCCCCCCAACACACAAACACACACACACACACATTTACACACATACACACATGCAGAATAGGTATGAGCATCTATAAATCACTCATACACCAGGGCCATATGCTCATACCTGTCTGTGTGGAAGAAGCCCAAACACAGGTGAGCCCCTCACATTCCAACAGCCCACAACCTGACAGATATACAGATGGAGAGAGAGAGAGAGAGAGAGAGAGAGAGAGAGAGAGAGAGAGAGAGAGAGAGAGAGAGTGGGAGAGAGGGGGGCAGCTCACAAGCCCCTCTCTCCCTTTTTCCAGCTGTGAGCACCTCCCTCTCTTCTCCTCCCCCTCCCTTCCCCTCTCTTCCCCTTGGGATAGAGTGCTCACAGAGTGGCAGATGGGTGGAATGCATAATACATAGATTCGGGGGGGGGGGGGGGGGGGCGTGTGTGTGTGTGTGTGTGTGTGTGTGTGTGTGTGTGAGTGCGTGTGTGTGAGTGTGTATGTGTAGCCAATCCATGGGGAGTAGGCTGTGGAGTCATTATAGATCTAATGGTTGTGTTTTAGACGCTGCACCGTGCCAATCTCATTTGAAGTGCAAAAGCCAAATGAGTGTGAAGCGTTTCATTACTCATGCTCTGTGTGTGTGTGTGCGCCCCTTCGGTTCACGCAAGGCAACAGATCAGTGATGCAGTCGCAACTTTCTAGAAGAACAACTGACATGTGAGTATGCATGTGTGTGTATGTGTGTGTGTGTATTCTGAAGGGTGTTTAAGGTGCATGCTATGCTAGACAGACTGAATCTATTGTTCTCCACAGCCATGGTTCCTCTACCTCCCCGCTCATGTAGACCAACTATATTTCCCTAATTACTGTGATTACAGCAAGATGAGGCCTATGTATCATAATGTTGTGCAATTAGCACTCCATTGTGAACTAACAAGGTTTCCTCAGGCATAGGTAATGGATTGTGGATAGACAAGCTGAGCTCAGGCATGACTAATAAAGCAACGGGTAAGCATAATTAAACCCTCTTCTCTGGAAGTCAATTTCCCCTGAAATATATCACACACAGCCATGATCAAAGTTGGAGTAAACACTGTAGGTGTCCTCCTGAATGGAGTTCATCAGATTCCCATCATGAATAACAGCAAGGTCTCTCTCGGACCATTTGCTTCCTTGGGAGTTAATGGGGATTTGCAAGATGTGCACACACACAATAGCTAAAGTCGACTTGTCAGCTCACGGAGGCAAAGCCCACGGCACTGCGAGTGAGAAAAGCAACAATGGTTTAGGCAGACAAACAAAGAGCAGGAGAGAGGGAGAAATGGGAAAGAAAGTAAGAAGATAGAAAACAGAGTGAGAGAACAATGAAGACAAGACAGAACAAGAGAGAGCTGGCAGGTAGCGGTCCTCCGGAGATTCATTAGGCTTGTTGGAAATGCTGGCTGTGAATATGCTTGCACAGCAAGCTTCTCAGTGGGCGCACACACACAAAAAACACGCAAACACACTCGCACACAAGATGCCGCAGGTGTATAGAGCTCTCATCTGCTGACAGGTAGGGATGAAAGAGCGATAGGGATGGTGGGATTTGGAGTCACACTGTGAAGACAGCAGGCTGCGTGTCTCCAAATGACTGCTGTGGGGATTAACATATCCTGACTGGCATGAGGCGCTGTGCTTTATGGCACACGCCATCTCAAGTGACAAGTAAAATATTTATTTTGTGTAACTCTGACTCTAACAACTGTGTTTATCCCCCCTCCCCTCTCTTGCTTAATTCAGCTTTTAATTTCAAGGGGTTTATGGGGAAGATAAACACAGTAGTTTATAGTGCTCAACAACACAGGAAAAACACGCTGCCATGACAGTTCAGGGCAGTTTGAGCAACTTTTGAGCAACATCACCTCCACCTGCTTCAACAGCTTCTCAGTGGACAGTTATAGTATCCATTGGTTTAACTGGGCAGCTCCCAGGTGTGAATGTGTATAATGTGTGTGTGTCTGCCTATAGGCTGCTGATAGAAATAAGAATTGGTACTTATGTTAGTCAGTTTGTCTGGTTAAATAAGGCCTAAAATGCTGTAGATAATGGAGCGAAACAATAGGTAGCACTTAATGTCAACTAGGCTACTTGAACAGGAACCAAGTCGCACACATGGGACTCTCTCTCTCTCTCTCTCTCTCTCTCTCTCTCTTTCTCTCTTTCGCTCTCTTTCTCTCTGAATGAATCAATGAGTGAATTATGGTTTGTTTGTTTAAGGTGAAACCCTTAAGGTGAAAATTCTGAACAGATGATGAAATGACCTGAAATGCATGATGCAATATGTGTGAGTGGAAGCGTGTGTGTGTGTGTGTGTGTGTGTGTGTGTGTGTGTGTGTGTGTGTGTGTGCGTGCGTGCGTGCGTGCGTGCGTGCGTGCGTGCGTGCATGCATGCATACATATGCATGCTCGTCTTGGCACCGCAGCGCTGTGTGTCTGGGCTCTGGGCAGTGTGTAATTCCCAGCGCTGGAGTGGAAGAGAGAATCACCGTCTTGATTCCCCAGCTGTTCTCGCAGCCGTTGCTTTTTCCCTCAACAGCCTGATCGCTCACAAAGAAATGCTTACTGTAAGGCACACATGCACACACACAGACAGCCTTTCAGGCATGCAGACTAACACACAGAGAGAGCTTATTGACAATGAATAGGAGTTTTTCTTTGCAGACAAGTGTCTAATGAGTGAAGTGCCAGCCCCCAGATGCAGCCTCTCATCGCAGCGGGAGATGGATAGAAACTGCACACCAGCAGCTGGACACTAGATGACTGTTCCATGTGTTCATGTCTCACTGGAGATCCATAAAGCCTGCCTGACACAGCCTGGGACCCATCCTGTGTGTGTGTATGTGTGTGTGTGTGTGTGTGTGTGTGTGTGAGAGAGAGAGAGAGAGAGAGAGAGAGAGAGAGAGAGAGAGAGACAGAGCGAGAGAGCCGCCTGTGTGTATTCATCAGTTCCAGACCAGTATTGTATTTCCTGTACAGCCTACTGGCAGTATACACTACATGACAGTTTATATCATTTTTTGTGGCCCTGTGTAAAAGTCTCACTGCTATTGGTCACACAAAAATACTCTCTCTCTCTCTGTCTCTCTCTCTCTCTAGGAAAGAGATTTTTTCTTCTACACATTTTGACATGGGGTGAGAATATGTGTTTCCACCTCATTTTGTGCACAAATGATCAGGCTCTCTCTTTCTCTCCAGAGGGGGGACTCAGCTGTGGGGTCATGATTATGGGACTATGTTTCCGTGACAACCAGACATCATCGCTGACTGCTGACACTAAAATAACAGACTGAATAATTTATACAGATCCATTTTTAAACAGCATGTCAATTCACATCACTGCCAGCACCCAGCCAGAGACGCCCTGCTTGGCACCCCGCAGATAGGCCCACCCAGGCTGGGCGAGGGCGGTCTGCAGCGTCCGAGAGCCATTTAACAGCAGCGGGCCGCCACAGCTTGAAAGTGGCTAAAATGAATGTGAAAATGACAGTAACAGTATAATTTAGGTCAATTTTCCTCTAAAACAAAAACCCATTCTCAATGTTTAGAATTAACATTTCCATCATAAAAACCTTGATAAAAACTGTTTTAGCTGTAGAACATGGAAAGACTTTGAATCAAGACAGAGAGCGGCCCCCAGTTTTAAAATCGTATTGAAACCATTTTTTCTACCACAATGTGGAATACAAGGCTAGTTCAATAGTTTATTCAGTGTTAATGTCATGAGTAATCAAAGCCGCCCCTGAGCAGCACAATGCCACTGTGGCTCGTGTTCCAAATAGGTGATTCATCAGTGATCGTTTTCTAGGCTAATTTCCTCACTGAACTCCGTGTAAAGATCAGCCTGGAAAATTAGCATTGATGAATGAGCATTCATCAGCATGAAGCATGGGCGCAGTGTGATGAGTTTTTTTTGGCAGCTTTTGTGTAGGTCTGTTTTACTGAGAGAGATTTGTAATGCACACTATATCAAGAGGAAGCAAAATCCAGTCTAAAAGAAAACAATTATGGTCAGCCAACAGATTTAGCAAGGAAACTATAATATTACTTTATATATTAGCCCTTCTATCTTGATAACTTTTCATTAAGTTATTGTGTTAGGCAGTGTCTTCTCTGTGCAGACACTTTTTAGTATGAACAAATTTGTTTAATTCAAAATTGACCAAAAAACACTACAACCAGGAGTTTGCATAATTTTCCCCACTGCTTCACATCACTAATTATACAGGCTGACTTAACAGGAGCTAATAGAGTGTACAGAGCCCATCCTATCACTTAAAAGCATCTAAATATTAAGAAGACCATCTGTTTCATTGTGAGCCAACGGACAAATATCAACTTAGGGCTACAATTCACAAACATACATGCACATGCTATGCACACAAATATATACACAAAACAAGAACAAAACAGACAAAAAACACATGCTCATACCTCACACACTGATGGCTTATTCAGATGAAACCTCGGGCTGCGAACCAAATATTTACACATATGATTTATATACTTTCCTCAAGGCCTGTGTGTTGAGAAATACTCATACATCATAGTGTGTGCACAGGTTTGTGTGGGTGTGTGTCGTGTCTGTATCTGAGTGTGTATATTTGCAGTGAGTTCTCTCGTTATTTTACGAGCTCGTCTTCACGCCCAAACACACGCCCAATCCCCGGAGGGCTAAACGGACTAACGGGGCAGGATAGCTAGCGGCCATGCAGGTGTTTCTACACTGGAGTGTTGAACAGTGTTTCTGTCTCTCTGTGTCTCTCTTTGTCTCATCCATGTCTCCATATCCTCTATCTCTGTCTAGTTAATTTTCACTCTCACCCCCCCCCCCCTCACTCCCTCCTCCCTTTCTCCCCCCCCTCTCTCTCACTCCTTCCTCTCTCTCTCTCTCTCTCTCTCTCACTCTGTCTCTGTCTGTCTCTCTCTCTCTCTATGTTTCCATCTAACTGTCAAGTAAATTTTAAGCAAAGTTTTGAAATGGCAGAAAAACTAAATAGGTGCGCTTCCTTCATCTGGGTTGGAGCAAAAAATAGGCTTCCTGAACACAGAACATGGCCGCCTCAGAAAACACACACATCCACAAGAAAAATAGAAAGAGTCTTTAGGCTATGTTATTATTTATTTGACCAGTGTGTGTCCATTGCTGTTTATTGCATCATTATTTTATGGACAAAAAATTTTTCCACCTCAAGCCTACTTGACACTACTACTTTTCAACACTTCACAGCTTTTTTTCTGACTTTTTCTTCTGAAATTTGCCATTTCCATTCAGCATTTCTAATAATTCAGGATATCATAATTTGCATAAAAATACTTGGATAGCTTCCAGCCTCTGTCTGCCTCTTTCTCTCTTTCTGACACTATATTTTGAATTTGACCTTATTTCTTGTTCTGGGATTTTGGGAAGAGAATCCTCCTGACGCCCCCTGTCATCCCCTCCTCCTGCTCTCCGTTCCCCCCCCAGGCAGTGCACCTGGGTACAACGCGCGCACACACACACACACACACACACACACAAAAATGTGCGCACATACACATTCCCACACATGTACATACACATGACACACGAGCACAAAAACACAAATGCACGCACTCACACACAGAAACAGACGGATACACACACACACACACACAAACTATCTGTGTCCACCATCCAGTATGTGATCAAATCGTCTGTCAGATTCAGTGTTCTGGCAGAATGCAGCTCCAATAACAGCCATCATCAGGGGGTCTCCAGTTAGGTCTTATAACAGCTACAGCACCAACTATGACCACCTGGGAATCGAGACACACACACACACACACACACGCTCCGTGATAACCACTGAGAGGCACACAGCAGGATTGATCTCCATCGATGATATTGATTAGCCTACCCCCAACTCAGACCAGAAGATGCCAGCTGTGTCAAGCCATTTACTTCCTACAGCGCTCCATTTCCAACATGGATGATGAGAATAATGACGCTGTGAGCTTCATCTCAGGGAGAAATCCTGCTGGCAGCAAAAGGGCAGGACGTCCACAGGGAAATAGTTACCTTAGATGAAGGGCGCTTGGAGCCATTTATTTTTACCCGTGCCCCTGTCCTACTAAATGTCTCTGTATGCTCCTGTGTGTGTGTGTGTGTGTGTGTGTGTATGCGTGGTATGTGTAACTAATCTGTGGACTCGTCTCTCATCTGGTTGGTATGTGAGTGTGTACATGGTACGTGATCGCTTTCCGCCAGTCTGTCAGGAGGAACGCAGCCAGCTGTGTGTGCATGTCTGCAGGTGTGTGTGTGTGTGTGTGTGTGTTAACCTTTGTGCACCTTTATGCTTGGCATGTACACACACACACATATTTGGGGGGGAACATTAAAGGGAAATTCCATTCAATTTACAGTTTCACTGCATGTTGTTCCCTTGGGACAGGCCAATCATTATTTATATATTTATATAAGCATGAACAACTCTTTCCAATACTAAAGAACTAAGGCTCAATGTGATGTCATCAAGATGTAACATCTAATAGGATAAGTCTAATAAGTCCTAAATGAGCCCTACTTTTTAGTAGCGCTGTAGTTCTGTATATGTCTGGAAGAAAATACAATTATCAACAATTATCCATTGAAAACCTTTTTTGTCTTTGATATCTGATTCTTACCGGAGCTTGCACTGCAGGTAAGCGCTGCTGAGAGACTGAGAGGAGCATCAGTGAATGTTAATTTATGCAAGCTGAATTGTCCTACAGGTATAAAGGCTGAAATACGAAGGCTGAAATTCAGTGGCATGCCTGTTCAAAACCTAATTGTCCAAAGATATAGAGGCCAAATTCATACTTTTCTTGCTCTGAATGGCGCTGCCAAACTTAACATCAGTAGTATTTCCTCATGAATACACTGTATCACTTTCACTATTGTTGTGAAGTACTTCATTGGTAGCAAAAAAGCAACTGTTTCAGCTATAATGAGCAGCCCCAACTGTCTGCTTTAAGTGGGACAATATAGGCAGTTTTGAATACAATTTTCTACAAAAGCTCAAAAAAACTCCCTCTGGCAGACTGGTAAATGTTCTTCAAAGGCAACACAGGGGAGAAAATGAAATCTGCCTAGAAACACCTCAAACTCACAGGAGCTAAAGAAGTTCAGGTGGATATATCCAGTGATGTACAGGTAAAGAGAAAGATAGGCAAACTATGAAAGTTATCACTCTAGGGGGAACACCCAAAAGTATAAATATTTTCACAATAGCATTATATGTTTCATTTTCCTGAAAAAAAACACTATTTTCATGTAACTTGATGATCAATGTGATACTACTACTGAATTTATATCATAATGATTTACATAATCTTGAAAAGGTGAGTAAACTCAAGTGCTTTCCATTACATCGCTGCTATAAACCGTTCATTTTATTGTAATACTTTAAGTAGAGAAAAAAAAAATCCTACATGTAAAACATTTAAAAGG
>NC_136004.1:16364184-16374184 GCF_048128805.1 Centroberyx gerrardi
ACAAGCACGCATGCACACACACACACACACACACACCCCTCTAGTTTCCTGGTTGATGGCCTATACTGAGCTGAAGATGGATTCTGAATAATTAGGGAGATAATTGCCCAGGCAGGAGAGAAAGGGAAGATCAATGGCTGATCTTTGAGCGTGTGTGTGTGTGTGTGTGAGTGTGGGTGTGTGTGTGTGTGAGGGGCGGGGAAGGGGTAGAAGTGGAGGGCGTAAATATATGGTATTGATTGTCTATATGTTCAGTTTGGGCCCTGCTGGTGTAAGGTGCTACTGTTCAGATAGAGGAGATGTCAAGTAGCGGCCATAAGCCTGGCATAAACCAGCATGGCAAAACTAATGCCATCTGGCACAATTATGTCATTAAACAAAGTACAAGCACGCAGTACTTCATACGGTGACCTACTTAAGTATCATTAGAGCGATGCTGTAAATGACAGTCAGTGATGGCGGTGTCACGGTAAAGTAAAAGCGAAATGTGTTTGAAGCTGTGCACACGTAAGAAGGCAATGCTACAACGGATGGGCTTTTCATCCTGTGTCTTTGTTCAGCCTGACATCTGGAGAAACACACTTTTCCTAGCCTTTGTTCGGCAGGGAGAGAGATGGAATAGGAAAGAGAGAGATGGAGGGGGGGGGGTGTGAAATAGCGCGAGTGTGGTAGGTCAGACTGCACCTGCTAAGCAACGGATATATTATCATGGCAAGGCTTCTCTCTCTCGCTCAGTCTCTCTCTCTCTCTCTCTCTCTCTCACACACACACACACACACATCTCTGACAACAGCTTGATCCAGAGCCTCCTGTTTCTTCTTAAACTTCCTCCAAATCTCTGTCGCGCTCCTGCTGCTCTCCTTCTGTGCTCCTCTCCCCTCCTTCCTTCTCCTTCCTCAGACAAAGGTGAGCAGACATGTCAGACTCTGACAATCAGGCTGGAGCCCAGAGCATGCATACAATTAGTGACAAGTATGCACGCACACACACACACACACACACACACACACACACACACACGCTGACATACATGATCAGTCGCCCACACCTCCCCTGGCAGCCAAACAATGAGCTCGACTGACATTCATCTCCATCATCTTTATCTCTTGGCAGACTAGAGAAACGCGGTCGCCGCTGCTATCTGGGAGCTTCTGCTCTTTTCTTCTCATTTTCTCTGTACCATACATTTACATTTTAGTGCTTTAGCAGACGGCCCTATTCACAGTCCCTGAATTTAGAATCATTAATTTAGTATCTAGGCTATCAACAAAGGCAAACAACTGGGACAGCTTCACTGCCATCACTATTAATAGAAGCTCCTCTGTGCATATTGTTTAGGGTTATTGTAATATGTGGAGCAGACGGAGACAGAGGAAAGCAGAGTGAGAGAGGAAGGTAGAAGCGGAGAGGGAGTAGACATATTAAAGATAGAGGGGGCAGCTGTGTGTGTAATGCCGTACCAGATAGGCAGCGGCAGGTCGAAGCCTGGACGAGTCAGACACATCTCCATATGAAAGGAGCTCTGTGCCACTCTAAACACTACGTACGCATTCGTAATGCAGCTCAAACACAGGACTGGGAATACATTCAGCACTACGTGTGAGTGTGTGTGTGTTTTAGCAGGTGCTCAGAGGACAAATAGTAATCAATCTGAATTCAAGTAGTCCTGTCTCCACCTGGCACACAACGTATGCGCTCTCTCACACAGGCACAAACACTACTCTTGAATAGGACGGGTCATTTTTTCAGCGTACATCGTGCCATATAATGCTAATGACAAAGGAAACAGAGCTGTGATAATAAGGTGCCCACCCCCCTAATTACAATGGCTAAACTGATGTTAAGCGGTGACGTTATGACAACTAAATTAGCTTTTCACAGCACGCCGCATCGCCTGCTTGAATAAAATAAGAGAAAACCTCCTGAAACGCGAGCCTGTCTGTGTCTGTGTCTCTGTCTGTCTGCCTGTCGGTTGATCCATGATCTCAGAGTGGAACGGGGCAGCTTTCAGTAAAGCTGGCAGCTGACTGACAGCTTGAGTCAAAAACATGAAATATGTTATGTTTCAGCACCTCTCGACAGACGACACCCCAGGGAGGGATAGTTAACTTTAATGGTTTGTTTAGTTTGGAGACGTGTGTGTGTGTGTGTGTGTGTGTGTGTGTGTGTGTGTGTGTGTGTGCATTTCGAACCGTGGGGGCATTAAGCTTGCAATGGGTTTGTGTGGGCTGATGACTTCACGCGTAGTTAATTGGCCAACTTGGTTATTTCCGTCTAACACTTACTTCCACAGACAGACAAGGGTCTGCCACACACACACACACACACAAACACACACACACACCTGTTAAAAGCTTAATCTAAACATGCACTCCGTTTGTTACATTCTCCCTCCTAGCCCTAATGTCCGGGCAGCAGTAAGTATGTATGTGTGCGTACAAACAGTGTGTTACAGCTGTAAAATGTACAGTTAAGTTTTGGAGAGAAACACACTGTCATGTAATAATCTGTTACAAGTGCTTAGATATTCACACGACAAAAAAAGCTTATCACAAAAACCCCAACAGTGAGCCTAGAAGATACTTCTGTCTACAGAAAAGGAGATAAGAGGGTAAAAACAGCTCGCTTCTAGTTTCAAGAAGTGTCTTTTGAATAGGAGAATCCTCTCGGGGAGCTTGATTCGTTCAGCTCTAAAGGCGTACAGTGCATTTCCTTACTTTTCAGAGGTTGAAACATTCTCCGCAAAATTATACATTTCAGCTTTAAATAGCGCTCGCAGTTACAGTGGAAACTCTATCAGACTTGATGGGGAAATTGCTTTTGCAGCAGAGTAATATAATGTGCATGGATGATTGTGTGCACATGAAGACAGAAACAAATGGTAACCACACACAGTGACAAAAGTGAGAAATAACACCATTATGTCTTCTCGGCAAAACACAGAGAACCGTAATGGAATAATCTGCTAAACACATTAACTAAACATTATACTGTCACGAGGTGGTTGATGTGCTATTAACTACTACCACTGCTACTGAAGTATTACGGCAGTATGATCATCAGTTGGGGTTCTGCTGCTACAAAAGGAGAATTCTGAGAGGATTTACACACACACGCACATACAGAGCATGGCTTATTAGCTGGTTGTGTTTTTTGCCTTTTTCTGTCCATAAACAGATCTATCAGAACAACAGAACACAGCAGACTGGTAAATCCAGTTATCCTCCATCCACAGAGGAAATGACCTGGACCAGGCCATCTGTGAGTGAAGTGTGTGTAAGTGTGTGTATGTGTGTGTGTGTGTTTTAGAGAGAGAGAGCGAGAGAGAGCAAGAGAGAGAGAAAAGAATGGGGTGGGGATAAAGCAGAAAGAGAGAGTTGCTGCTGATGCTCATGTGTTATTCATGAGAGCGCAGAGAATTTGTGGAATAAAAGCTCTTTCAAAACATTAAGCAAAAGAGAGAAGAGAGCAAAGAGGGGAAGAGTTAAAAAAAAAAAAGCAGTGCGGCTGAAAGTATGACTTCACTTGGCTTTTTGCTGTTTTATCTCTCTCTCTCCATCTTCTCTTTTTGTTTCCATTCTGAGGCTGTCAGATGGAAGACAGCAATGGAAAGGACTGATAGAGCCCCAGACAACTGGAGAGAGAGGAGAGAGGGAGGGGAAGAGAGGGAAGCAGAGGGGGAGAATATGGGGGGAAAGAGGGAGGTAGGACAAGAGGAGGAGAGGAGAGGAGAGGAGAGGAGAGGAGAGGAGAGGAGAGGAGAGGAGAGGAGAGGAGAGGAGAGGAGAGGAGGTCAAAAAAAAAAAAAAGAAAATGGGAGAGGAGAGAGCAGAGAAAGAGTATTGGGGGAGGACATGAGATTGGAGGCGATAGGAGTGGAGTGGAGGAGTGAGGAGGAGGCATGGTGAGGCAGAGGGGCCAGAGGAGGGCAGTAATCCAGGTGCCACATGTCAG
The DNA here is from genome assembly GCF_048128805.1 of Centroberyx gerrardi. Taxonomy (NCBI): domain Eukaryota; kingdom Metazoa; phylum Chordata; class Actinopteri; order Beryciformes; family Berycidae; genus Centroberyx; species Centroberyx gerrardi. The sequence continues at coordinate 16,368,139 of NC_136004.1, forward strand.
GATGAAAGCAGAGCAGGAGAAAGAAAACATGCTGCTATTGTGTCCCAGATCCACTGACAGACAGTCTGACTGACTGACACTTGAAAAGCAAATTGACTCCAAATGGACTCTTAGGGCTTTCTGGAAAGCTCACATATGGAGATAAACAATATACAGTGCTGTACTAATAAAATGCATTTTAACATGCGAATGCAATGAAAAATACTACAAGACAGTGTCTAGCCCATTAGAAATACTGAAATTGAATGTGTTAATTGTCCCCAGTAGCAGTGGGGGGCTGTGGCTCTGTCTCCACACATACACTAACGACACACGATATAGAACTACTGACCTGATTTTGATGAAATTTGTGTGAATGATGCAGCATTTACAAAATGATGCTGATTACAAAGCTTATCTCCTGCCTTTTTTGAACTGCTATAATAAAATTTTGTAATTAATTCAATTCCCATTAGATACCATAAATTACTTTTTCCTCCCACATAATGGAATTTTTAAATTGCAATGATTGGTCCCAAGAGGATGCTGCGTTGTGTTTATCCTAGGTGTGCTTATTAAAGTTTTTGCCCTGGATTTCAGCATCTTACAACATTTTCCACATATAAAAATGCTGGTAAACGCAGTAAAATGTACAACCCTTGTCAAACCCATAAGGCCAAATGATGTGCTCATGCCTTCATACCAGTTTAAGAAACCCTAAAAACATCAATCTTCAGTCTTCAGCAATAAAGCTTTATGAAATAAAAACATCTCCCCAAAAAGACATCTTCCACTTTTTATTTATTACCAAAATAGAAAGACCAGTGTCTGTAACATAGTCAATGAGAAAACCTGTTTGCAAAACAGTGACAAATAAAACAAACTGTTCTGCTCCGAGCTGTGGACCATTTTTCCATCTCACTACCACCAACACACTGAATGCACTAAACGTGCATCTGGAGCACAGCGAGAGTGTGTGTGTGAGGTCAACCCCATAAAAATGCACCGACAGGTGCCTGCTACAGTACATCACACAGGCTTACACATTCAATCATACACACAGACACACACACACACACACAAATACATGCACACACACACACACACATACGCATGGGTGAGCTGATACAGCCAGACGTGGACTCTGTCTGACTCCAGAGCTCATAGCCTCTAAGTGCTGCTCGTTTCCTTAAATCACCTCTGAGGGAGAAGGAGACTGAGACAGCGCAAGACTTCATTCTAATTTCCCCTTGCTTCCTTGAGTGTGCAATAACTCCGATGAAATAAGGTGTTGTGTTAGACGTTAAGGGGGAACCATAATACATATTTAGACCATTCATAAAACCAGAGAGGTAGGATGGGTGAATGTAGCTCCAGGCTTACTCTCTCCAGATGTCTGTCTGATTAACATGACGCACTGTTATGCTGGTTAGCTCTGGTTATGCTGCGTTAGCTCTGCCATGGGGGTCTTGGTAGAACTTTACTACGGGCCCTCTGATTGGTTGGCCTCTGGCTGACCCGGGGCTGCTGGGATACAGAGAGTCTTGAGAAGTCAGACACCACGCTGGAGAGGGTAGAGCTCTGATTGGACAGAGCTGCACGTGGAGTACCATGATGCTCTGGGGTTATTTGATTGGTCGATGCAGGGGAACCGGCATCACCTTTTACAGACGGGCAAGAAAGTGGGGCAGTTGTCTGATTATCATCGTAGTTGGGGTGTGTGTGAGGTGTGTGACTGACATCATGGTTGGATGCCTGTGCGTCACTTGTATATGTGTGTCTCCTCTCCCTCCTCAGTGTGTCCAGTTGGAGCAGTGCTGAGTTGTACGCCACCTTAAGATCCTCAAGCTCTACTGCAACGCTGTCCTTCTGCTCCTCCCACTCCCTCCTCAGCCTATCAGCTGCCAGCTGGAAGTCCTGCTCACACTGGGCCAACGCCACCTCACCTACATGTGAAAAGACACAAACGTGCACTTTTAGCGCACCATTTGTCAGATTTCTTTGACGAAACAGAACTTAACACCGTCCAGTTGGACATTATAGTTTTACCTTGTTCCTGAGAAGTAGCCAGAGCCCCAACTGTCTCTCTGAGTTCTGACTGGTTCGTTTCAAATGCAGACAGGAAGCCTTTAAGTGCCTCATCTGAACCAGAGGCCACCAGTAAATCATAACAGGAGAGGATATCTGAGAACATACACACACGTGCCAAATATGAAGAGGTGGCAGGGAAGCCATGGAGAACAAGGATGTCATCTCATACGGCCACATGATCAGCACCAATACAACAGGCTATGTTACATTTTATAACAGGTCAAGTTCCATCAGAACACTGTGACACTAAAAACAACCTGACCCTCTGTTGTTACCTTGCATTGGTTCACACAAACTGTGTTGGATGTTGTTTTGGAAGTCGCGGTAGGCGTGTCCTAAACCCTGGATGAGCTGCTGTGTTTGGCCGGCTTGTAGGGAGGACATCCTGCCATGGAACTGAAGCTCCGCCTCTGCTGCCTCCAACTGATACATACCAGGAAAGAGGAAAGTCATTCACTGAGTGAGAGTGTGTGTATGTATGTGTGTATGCGTGTGTGCGAGCGCTAACCTGAAGTCGAGCCATGCGTTGTGCGTGGTTGTGTGTGTGAACGATGGCCTGAGCGGCTCGTGTGGCTCTCTGCTGGGCTCCTCGGGACAGAGCCGGCAGGAGGGACAGGACATCTGCCACCTTCATCTCCACACACACATCCAGCTCAGTCCTCCCCTAGAAAAAACAGAGACCAGTCTACAATGAGCGCAGAAAACATCAGCAACAAATGCTGCTTCTATGTAAAAGACTGGCCAGGTGTCACGGATTAAAAATACTTCAGTAAGAAAAGGAAGATAATAAGTAGAAGGGCCTTGATACAATTGAGACATGGATTGTGCAAAAAGGGTTGAAACTTGTTATTCGGATGAAGGCCTGTCTGTTTATCTATATCCATCCAGATCAACACCCTTTTAAAGTAATAATCCACAACATTTTCATGTAAATAAATGTCTGTTTATGTTTGCTACTCTCTACTGCTGATTGATATATCGCAGTAGTGATTCAATCTTTTCCCAGTTCCCAGGAAAAATCTTCTGGAAAAGAAGTGATGTGATTTGTGTTTGCAGCAGCAGCGACAGCAGTTTGCCTGGAATATACAGAAGAAGAACTGGGTACTAGGGATGCACCGATCCGATACTTGGCATCGGTATCGGGCCGATATTGGCCTAAAATGCTGGATCGGACATCGGTGGCAGCTAACGTTATAATCCGATCCAGAGCAATCAGTTCGAGCCCCCGGAGTAATAAACGGGTGTAGTCGCCTGCCGTAAAACATGCCTGAGTTTGCACGTGACGCGACACGAGTGAGTGAAGAAGTTGGAAAAAGAAAGCGAGCGTGCAGGCAATGTGCTGATGTAAACATGTCAGCGGTTGGGAATTATTTTAGCCACAAAGGGATGCTAGATGGCTATGCCATTACTAGCGTCCCAAAGATCTTTATCCAACTCACTTTACCAAGAACTTCATCTGGCGACGCCTTCCAAACGCCTGCTCCTTAGCTCAAACTTACATCGAGTGTCCTTGGGCTTAGTATCATGTACACGCCACCATAAAGGTTTCAATTAAGTCTTCCGTTTTCACAAAACGAAGCTTTTTGGAGATGGGGGCTAAAGCTAATGCTACCGCGCTGATGGCGCGGTAGCATTATCGGATCGGTACTCGGTATCGGTTGACACTCAAAATTCTGGTATCGTTATCGGATCGGCAGTAAAAAAACGGTATCGGTGCATCCCTACTGGGTACTTAGCATGATCAGCGATAGCCACCATGGCTGAACAGACAAAGAAGAGTCTGAACATACCAAACCTACAGAAACTCAAACTTCATCAACAGAAAAAGTAAAAAAATTTGGATGGAAAAAAATGGATTGTCACTTTAATACTCAGTTACTGATCATGTAGGTGCGCCAGTGCAGCTGATGTTGTTGCTTGGTTGAGAAAATCTGAAATTACATAATTCTGAATGGCACCTATTCTGACATGGGTGAGAAATAGGTATGAGAATTTCTGACTACAGAGAATCCACCACATTATCAACTTTTTTTAAGGCTTTATATCAAGTAAGGAGTCCTAAGAATGGTAGTAAATTCCCCATGGCTCCATCCATCCATTCATCTATCCATGCAACTCTATCTATCCATCCATCCATCTATCTAATATCCATCTGACCACCCATCTAAACATCTAACTATCATTCATCCATCTATCCATCCATCCATCCATTCATCCATCCAGGCTGTGAGCTGCTCTCCCCAGGGAGAGGCTCAGCTGCTCCACCGGCCTCCACCAGCCTTCAGACATGTTTTAATGGCGAGCCTGGACTATAGGCCTCTCTGACTCTCCTGAGACACACACACACACACACACTGCCATACACATCAAACACTGCATAAAAATGCATGTGTAGCCTTGGTGACCTTACCGATGCCTCTGCCACTTCCTCTATTCTCCCAACTTCCCCTCTCTCTCCATATCTATGCTGCATTTCTTTATTCAAACACTCATTCCTATTTCCCCATAAAAGCTCTCTGTAACTCCTTTTTGTCTACCTCACTGTAAACACTAGTTATATTTCTCTCCGTAACACAATCTGCAATCCTCTTTTGTCTTGTTCCCTCTTTTGTCCCTTATCTCTCGGTGCATTAAAGCTGTGTCTCTGCACATCCCCCCCCCCCCCCCCCCCCAACCTGTCCCTCCCTCTGGCTTTCCCTTCTTCTACTTCACCACCACCCCTCCTCTTTCTATTCTATCCTCGCGCCACCCTACTTTGCCCTTTTTCCTTCTCTTCTCCCTTCTCTTTTACTCTATCACTTTCTCATTTTCAGTCGGTAATGTCATGCTGCCCTGTAGCAAATGCCTTTGTGTGAATGTGTCGGAGTGATAGCAGTTCTGCGCAGTGAGTGAGTGTGTGTGTGTGTGTGTGTGTGTGCGCCCGAATGTCTGCCTCTCTGCATGTGTGTGAAATAGAGAGAGAGACAGAAAGAAGAGAGAAACAGAGTCAGACAGAGAGGATAAAGTAAACTGCAATCAGCACAGATGGAAGGACACCTGCTCTGTAATGGCAGACTCTCTTAGCGTTTGCAAATCCTCTCCCTCTCTCTCTCTCTGTCTCTCGCTCTCTCTCTCTCTCTCTCTCTCTCCCTCTCTCTTCCTCTCACACGCACATACACACACACACACTTACTTCAGAGAGGCAAACCTGGGCACAACATGAAGGGACGCCCCCCTCCTCTCATGGGGCGGTGGAAGCGGAGTGACGGATGTGATGGGGAGAATTGGGAGAGAGATAAAACGACAACATGGAGACATGGAGACAGGTCCAGGGGGGGGGAGGGGGAGTCAGAGAGAGAGAGCGAGAGAAAGAAGGGGACCGAGAGAGTGTGGGTCTCACATTTGGCGAGTGAGATGAAGCTAACTGTGACACAATCCAGCAGACTGGCCTCATCTATGTTGAGGTTTGTGTTTACCTGTGGTGAGTGTGGTCCTATGAGGCTGAGAGGCAGCAGGTCTGTGCAGCAGAGCTCCAGGGCAGACAGGGAGATGGATGTTTGGGCCAAGAGGCGCTCATAGACCACCTGGGGGGCCTTGACTGGATCTGGATCTGGACCTGGAGCTGGACCTGGACTTGGTGCAGAGCTGTGGCCCACGATTTGTGTGAGGCTATATTTGAGTCCCAGCAAGTGTTTAAATAACTGGCTCAGACCAGACTCCAGACTACTCTATAGGAAAGGAAAAAGAAGAAAGGTATCAAACACGAGGAGCGTGAGGAACAACTGCAACCCAGGGAACTCTGGGAGGCATTTTACTTACGGTTTGGCTAAAGAGGAACAATAACAAACCCACAGTAGACAGAAAATGCAGCTGGACTCACCACGTACTGGAGGTTGATGCCGTCGGTGCGACCATAGCACACATCCAAGAGTGTCATTGGTTGTTTCTGTAGACTGGGCGGGGATAACACCCAAGGCATGGTGAGGCCCTGCACTGT